>NW_010135597.1:0-26605 GCF_000699245.1 Pterocles gutturalis
GGGGGGGAACTGCTCAGCTGGGTATAATAATGAAGTTAAATTTCAGTTTCGTATTTTACCATACATGTCGGTTTAATATTTGCATGTGAAAGATTAAAAGATAATGTTTTCAAATAGCGTTTTTCATCCGTGTTTTGAAAATCTCGAGGTAACATTCCTCTAGCCATAGTTTTTACAAGCACTTACCAGCGGTGGTGTTTCCCTCAAGGTTGTAGTGGACAGCCTGCTTGTAAAGGGTGAGTGCGGGCACTTGTGCTGGGAACCTGGGCTGTGGCAGTTTGAATGGGGCTCACTGAAATAAATAACAAAGGCTTCCCGGGTAAGAAAAGCTTTTAAAAAATCACCTTAAAGTTAGTCCAACCGGAGTGCTTTGAGCCTTGGCAGTTGTTTTTTTTTTTTTTTTTCTTCCCCCCCCCCCAGCGGAAACCTTTTTTTTTTGCCCCCCCCCCCCCAAGTGAGAACTCTTTCTATTATGGGAAATATAATTAGCTGATATCAGTAACGATACTTAATAATGTACTTACTTGATCTTATTTTGGTGCTTCCTGACTAATTTCAAACAGGTAATGCTTGTCCTAAAAATAGTTGTCATTGTGTGTACAGATTAGGTTGTCTGCTTGTTGTAAGGAGGTTGGTTTTTTTAAGAAAGTAAAATAAGGTTATGGGTGTCCTCATAACTCCTTCCTTCCTTCCTTCCCTCCCTCCCCAGTCTTAATAACTAGAGTTAGAGTTTGTGAGGTGAGAAAGTGACATGCTTGTGACAATTAAATGTTTTCAGTAAACAAAATTCTAAGATTAATCAATGTATAGTAATGCTATTGGTGAGAAAAGTACAGAATTGTGATATTACTTGAGCACTTAAATATATTTTAATTTTTTTTTCTTTTTCCTCTTTCTCTTTTTTACTTTGTAGTAAAACTATAAAGCACTTTAAGGTACCAAATTGAGCTTATGATGCCTGTCTCCATTCCTAATCCATTACACTTTCTGTTGCTATAAAATGTAAATTATTTTGTCCAAGAGCTATTTTCTAATTCAAATTATTCTTGCTACAAAATAATAACTGACATTTAAAAAAAAAATATACTAAAAGAGGTCCTGCTCTTCTATTTGTTCTTATACAGTGTAGTATATATAACTTCTCTTTTTTTTGATCAGACAAAAATCTGATCCACAATCTCTGCAGTTTATTATTTTTAAATCTGGCAATTGATTTCAGAGATTAATCCATCAAAAAATATTCACAATTGGGACAATGGGGATGGGACTGAGTTAGTAACACTTTAGTACTGCCTACTAAGACATAGCTACAGGATGTTTGGATTCACTAGAACAAATCAGACAGAGATATCTCTTTCCCGGCACACATCTGCTTAAGGGCAGGGCATAACCTGGCCCTGCATGTTTGACTGGTTTGATCGTAGAGGCCCTACAAGGAAAGTATTGGAAACAGAAGGTACCATTGTCCAAACTGAAAACCTTTGAGAAAACTTCACTTAAATGGCATAGGCTTAGAAAACACAGGGGTCTGAAATGCATGCATTATCATTATTTCTGTGAATTTCAGAAACTGAAGTTCATCTAGTCACCATTGATGTAACAGACCAGGCATCAAATGATGGTACTTCCTGCTATGTCCAGTGGTCCTTTGGGTTGGGTCCCTTTTAACAAATTCTGTTTCTTGTTTTATGCAGTGGCCTTTAGCTTCACTTGTCTCCTATTTAATATAAATAGAACTTGTACAAGTAGACAAGTATAAATCCGGACCAGTATAGCATGTCCAACACAATCACCCAGATTTCTGGTGAGGTGCATTTTTTCCCCCCAATTTACTCTGCACCTGTGGAAGAAGTCTTTCAAGTCTTTTGAAATGGTCATTAAAATGAAAGACAAGCAAGAAGCAGGACCTGCCCAGTCATCTCAAAGAACTGTTCGGAAGTGTTTGAACATTCAAAAAAAAAAAAAATGCTGTATTACTACAGACTGTACACCTGAAATGCCCTTGCTTTGCTGAGTACAGTAGGGACAAATGCAGAAAAGAGAACCCTGGTACTGATGGGTTGCTTGTGAATAAGTGAAATTGCAGGGAGCACTGGGATGTTCCTTCTGTTCAGCTGACTGAATTTGCCATTCATCATGTAAATAAATGCACACCTACCCCTTGTACAGAGGACAAGGCTTATTTCACAGTCTTTTAGTTTTCTATATAAAGCATGTAGGGAAAAAATGTTTAATTTTAGCATCCCTAGCTCCACTTCTTGTTCCCTCTCATCTTTATTATATTGTTTGGCTTCTTACTCGCTGGAGAAAATTCTTGAAGAAAATGATAAAGCCAGCTAAGAATTTAGAAAAATTCTTAAATGGAGGGAGTTTGCAGAATAAACACAGTAAGGTAAATTGTTACTTGAAAGCAATTTATACTGCAGCACACATGGACTATCACAGGACTGTCACAAGCTGCCTGAAGGACGGGCAAACAAAGGGCAGTGAAATGGACTGTGGGTGAGGCTTCAGCAGATTATAGCAGTGACTGGCAGCAGGTTTCTCTTCTAACTTTATTCCTCCCTATGCAACTTAAGCAGTCATGCAGAATGCCATATGAGCAGTGTGCAAGAGGAAGCAATTTGGTCATTAATCATTGACAACATAAACACTAAGAATATACACTTGTATGCATTTAAATAGCATCTGTTTTGGAAGCTGTAATTATGACCTTATGTGTATCTATGGTCATCACTTCTCTCTGTGCTAGATGTTATGAATGATCTTGCTGAAGCAGTTGTTTCTGGTTGGCTTTGTTGTGGGACCATCTGTACGAGTGTGTTTTATTCTAACAATAAAAATGAAGTAACTATTTACGCTTGCTCTCCCAGGTAGTGTGCTTTCACTGTTCTTGGCATGCTGTCAGGCTCTAAGGTCTTAACCTGTATTGGTGCAATATGGGAATACTGCACTAAATGAATTGTAAGCAGAATGGAGTGAAAACAGAAATCTATGTTGGTTGTGTTGCAAGATATGAATTGTGAAGTGGCTTCTGTTTGTTGAAGGAAAACAGATAGGGAAGGAAAGGAGATGCCAGTTTAGGAACTTAGGGCCTGTATTTTTAAGTTTATTTTTCGTAAGGCTCTTCTCAGTGTAATGATATCCCCCGCACTTTATGCAAAAGGCACATAAGTCTTATTGACTGTCCAGCTTATAGTATTTTTGCCTCCATCACAAACATGAATGTAAATTTCATTTAAAATTTGTATACTAGAGGAATGCTGAGAGAACTTCTTTGTATCCTTCTTTGTTGTTATAGAGTTGGCAGATACACATTACAAGGAAGCTAGGATAGCCTTGTCCTGATCTAGGGATTTGCAGAGGAAGAATGAGAAGTTGCATCTTCTATTGTGGCAATGCAGTTTTCATTTTTTTGTTAAGATCTGGCTGGACTGTCATCTGAGCTGCAGGAGTCAAGAGGGCAAGAGAAAAGAGGAGAGGTCTGTTAGTATTCAGCTGCTTCTGAAGCTCTTCAAGTGGTTGTCTGCAGGGTAGTCAGTGTGAATCAGCATCTTTTCTGGAATTTAGCCTGTACTGGTTTCAGTGTTGGTGCTGAGGATGGGTGTATTATGCTACGTTGCAAGGAATGAAACCCAAGATCCACGATGTACTGAATTTGGGTTTCTGCTTGATGTGTTCTGAAGAGAGTAAGGAACATCTATACAGTAGTTGTAGCTAAATACTGACAGTGGCTGTTATCTTGAAACTGCTTGGTTGAAGGATGAGTAAAGAAACAATATGGCTTTCAGGGAAAGTTTTCTATTCAAGCTAAATAGTTTATATGAGTCTTACTGGCAAGCAGTATAAGGAATTAATATTAATGCTCTTGTAGTTTGAACCTGGCTAGCACCAAAACACCACAACAACCGCTTGCTCACCCTCCCCATTCTTGGGGTTGGGGGAGAGAGTTAGAGGTAAAGGGAAAAGGGACAAAAAGAGACATGCGTTGAGACAAGGACAATTTAAAAACATTGAAAAGAATAATGATAATAACAATGATAACAGTAATATACACAAATGAGTGATACACAGTGCAGCTGCTCACTGCCTGGTGACCAAGGCTCAGTCTGTTCCTGGCTAATGATCCCAGAGCAGGGAGAGTCCCAAAACCACAATCCTGGAAAAGAGATAAGAGCCTGAGGGTTGACAGAGAGTGGGATGACCCTGAAAGAGAGGCAACCCGCAGAGAGAGATGACCTGAAGAGAGAGCAGTTCTGGATGGATCTTCATCTATATACTGGGCATGATGTGCATGGTATGGAATATACCATTGGCCAGTTTGGGTCTCAGTCCTAAACCTAAGGTCAAATCCTAGGCTAGTAACTGGGGCTGTGCTTCCTCCCAGCTTCTCCTGCACTTGCAGATACTGACAAATCAGAGATGCTGGAAAGTCCTTGACTGTTCTGGCATCAACTATAAATATCAATATGTTGTCAGCCTTCTCAGCACAAACCCAAAACACAGCCTCACACTAGTTACTATGAAGACGTTAACTCTGTCCTAGCCAAAACCAGGACAAATGCATATATCATTTGATTTCTAAGGGCATTCTCATAAGCAGGTCTGATTCTCATAAGCATTGTTGATGATGATTTGCAAGAGAAAAACTAAACTGCACCTTTAGTTATGAAAGATAACAGATTGGGAGACTATACTGGAGTCAGTGGAGGTGCAGTCCATATGAAGAGACCAGCAGGAGAGAAACCTGTCAGTCTCCACTGTTTTCTCCGTGTTCTTCTGTCAAGAAGTGGTCTTTCTTGCTTTTATTCCCCCTCAGGGGAACAGACCCCACATCCCGTGCATATTTAGTCCAATACAGATCTTAACAAATCCATGGAAGATGAAGTTATGCCATGAAAGCATCATAATGTCTCTGTAAGATTTGTTTGCTCTTGCAACAGAGCCCTTGGGTGGAAGAGGCTACTTGGGTCTTTCATAGCTTATGGAAGAATGTTAATTTAACTTAATTAGAAAGAGAATTGTTCACAGAGGCTTTAGAGAAAGCAGAATTTTTTTTGTCCCATACTTGAACTTAATGTAAAATGTATATTTTATTTTGTTAGAGATACAGGCCACATATTCTGATGCTGAGGATGCCTGTATTAGCTCATTAATACACACCAAATAAATACATTTCATAATTCATACCAAATGTACATCTAGAGACCTATCATGAGATTCTCTGTTGCCTCTTGTATGAAATGTACAAACTTGGTGATGGTTTAAACCCGGATCAGTCTCACTAGTCACCTCTGACTCCAGCAGAAAACTGAAGTCTCATTGTACTACTGCTCTGGCTGTAGCACTCGTAGATCATTTAAATAGGTGTGATAAATTGCAGCTATTCACCAGGGTGGGGATGCCAAACTTTGTGAAGGAACTTTGTTTCTCTTCTAACAGTTGTTTGTTACGTAGCAACCACATCTAAAGGAAAAGGTGATTTGCTGGGAATGATCTAGCAGACAGAGCAAGATTGTGCTGATCTCTGCAACAGAGTGGTTTTTATCCTGGAGCGCTTCTAAGAAAAGCAAAGGAAATGAAGAGGTAGCTTGAGAAAGATGCCAGAGGAGAAGGATTACATTCAGTAAGCCAACTGTTTGGGCACTGATTTACGATGTTCGAAACCACATTCTTTTTCCTCCTTTCCCTGGAAGAATTTGAAACTGTGCCCCAGGAGAGCAGTTGAATGCCACAGGTTATTCTGGGACAGGGTAGTCATAGCTACTGTCCCGGAGGCAGTCCCCTTCCAGATAGATCAGTAGACTGTCCTGGAACGTTCCACCTCTCAGATTAAGTAGTATAAACAGAAAGTGAAAGAGTCATTCTGTCTGCCTGTGTGTCTGCTTTCCTCTCAGGGAAAATTCCTGTATTTTATACACCGTCAAACAGCTCCAGTCTTGCTGCTGTCATATTCTAGTCTGGCCCCAGGGTTAAGATGATGCCTCCTGGGACATGGGAGGCTTCAGTTGAGTTCTGCTTAATGCCATTCTCAGACAAGGATTTGAACTAAGGTTTTCTAGCTGTCTTTAGGAAGAGGAGACAAAAAGGCTACCATCTAGGGAAGCTGTAAGAGAAGGTAAGACGAATAGGTATAGAATAATACTGAAAAAGTAGATTGGATGCTTCTGATCTCCTTGTTTTACAACACAAAAACATGGGAATATTCAATTAAAAAAAAAAATCAAATTTAAAACCAGAAAAGAAGGGTCTTAAGTTAAAAAAAACAACAAAACACAAGCAAACCCACCAAAAAAAACTACAAACCAAAAATCTCTTGTATTAATATCTCCAAAATACTTGTATTTGTCAAAATGAATGAAAATAAACTTTTTGGGAAGGATATTAGGCTCTGTACTTCAGGGTGAGAACCACTCTTCAATTACCAGAGATGACAGTTAGAGCCAGCAGACCGGTCATGTTGTCTTTTGTATGCCCAGGACAAAGGGACCAAGTCCATGTTGGGAAAACTGCGTCTGTCCTATCTTGTGTTCCAGGCAGGGTGGCAGTTCCTGGTTTCTCATGTGAGTACAGCAATCAGCTGTGCCAGACTCCTGCTTGTGCTTGCTGAAACAAAGGGTGGCAGGAGTAGCTCTAATCCAATGTTTATGCTTTACAGGCCAGCAAGTAGTAAAAACCATCTCCTGGCAGAAATCAGAGAAGCCGTGGAGTAGTATGACTGTATCATTGTTTGGAGCAGTGCTGGCTGCTGATGGATAGCATGTTTCTCTTACAAACTCTGTCCTCACTTCTGTGTCTGGCTGTTCCACCTGCCTTGCTAAATTCACAGTGATGAGGAGCCAGCCCAGCAGATCTCCACAGGTGAAGGACTGCAGCTGCTACATCTGTAGTCCTTCTATGTCAGGTCTAGGGTAATTCTTCCTCTGCTGAAATAAAATAATAATAAATTAAAATTACAAAAACAGTTCATCAAACTTAGTGTGATACACAGAGTGTAACTGGGTTAATTGTGTTCTGCCTTGGGGTTATTAATGGACTCATTTTTTGTAAATGTTAACTTTTCTATTTCTCTGTTGTTTTCCTGATCTTGAAATTATTTGCTGTTTGTCATAGATAAGATTACATGGCCTCCTGTTACTCTATTATTAGTTCTAATTATTACTCTGTCTTTATTCTGTGATATTTACGTCTGTATTAAAAGGGAGTAACATATCAAAAAATTGCCTTTCATTAAGAAGGTTCTATTTTTAATCCTTGTGCAGAGTTGGAATTTTTATTACTATTCTACTGACCTCTCCAGATCAAATCCTAAGCTAAAAGTTAGGTACACTTTCAGAGCAGGACTTCTAAAACTTGACAATCAAATCCTGCGGTTCCTGACTGTTGTTAAGTAGGATTCCTTTCAGGACTGAAAGGAATGAATGGAGCAAAGCTTTTCAAGTGGCTTTGCTTCAGAAATGTACCAGCATGGTTTTTGCAAGAACATATGGATTTTCTCTCCCCTGGAAAGAAAAAGATACACATTCATCTCTGAAAACAGAATATGAAAACTTACTTGCAGGAAAAGCGCAGAGGAACTGAAGTAGTACACCAGCTGTTGCCAGAACCCAAGCGTTTACGAACTGATGCTTCCTGGGTATTACCATAGTTGGTACTCTAAACTGATACTGTGCAATAGCTTAAGCAGGTTCAGAAGGTATCACAGCATCTTTGAGGAACTGGGGGACTGCAGACGCAGAAGCAAGGAGGTCACTTAGGCTGTGTTCTCTGTCAGCAGCTGCGGGAGGAGGTTGGGCCGGGAAACAGGTTTTGCCAGCAGAGCAAGCCAGCCCAGTAGTCTTCTGACTGCCACTCTGTTTGTGTGTGAGAAAGTGAGGCTGTGCCCTCTGACAAAGCTGCATACTATTTCCCAGTAGAAACTTGAACAGCAGTTTTCCGTCTTTCTCTTGAAAATCATGAGTCCAGACTGTTGTTATGCTAATAGGGAGTAGAGGCTTTCTGCATCTTTTAACAGCCCTCTACTACAAAGTGAAGACTCCGAGTAACCAGAACTTCTATACAGAATGTTTTCAAGCATAATTTAATATCGTTGCAAATGCAGCTTTTGAGAGAACTGGTACTGTGAGAACAGGGTTTTGTCATCTCTTTTGCTCGTCATGAATTTCATGTTCCACAAACTGAATGTATTTTTTTGAAGATGTTAAAAATTACTCCAGAAGCTAAAATGAAATGGTTAAAATGTACCTCTGAATTTCATCCTACATGTGGTATCTGAGTACCTCCTTCTGTGCCTTTCAATTATTTAAAGACTATTTAAATCAAATCGGCTAAAAACCCTTAAATTCTGTAACAGTAGCTGCTTCACAAATGGTTTCTCAGAGTGGAAATGTGTTGGTTTAAGGGTGAGAGGGGACCAACCAGAATTAGATATCGAAATGGTAGGGTTAAGACCTAGATTGTCTCATTCTTTACTTTTTTTTTTTTAATAAGCAGAATCTCAATTCTAATGATAGATGAATCTAGCTCCAGAATTCTGGCTTTTGCAAAAGAAAATTAATTTTGGGCAGCACTTAGATTTTGGGACTTAGTTTCTTTTTTGTACTGGCTGTATGATATTGCTGTTGTAGTATGCTGAAATGACTGTAAAAGGAATCCTTCCCCCAACTTGACTGCAAATATTTTATTTAGAGGTTAAATATTCTTCATTCAGTGCTTACAGTAAAGGCACTTCACTTAGTTGCTATGACTATGTGCCATTAAAATAGCAAATAAGTCACACATTTGCTTCAGCGTGTTTCCTGCAGTGCTGGGGAAAGCTGTATACCAGGGTTTTCATACAGAAACATGCAGGGAGACTAAAACTAGGAACACATGGTTTGGGAGAAGAAAAATAGTCTGCCCTACAGAAAATTATACAACTACAAAGCCTGCTGGGAATTCTGTCACAAGTGCATGTCTGCTTTTGCATTCTTCTTTTCTGTGCCTAAAGGTGACACATGAGTATCCTGAAGCTAAGCTAAACACAGAATTGCTGGGAAAAGGTCTCCTGCATCAAGGAAAAAGGAGGCAGCCAGCTCAACAAGGATTGTAAAATTTACTATTGTTTCAGAAACTTCTCCCTTTTTGTTACACACAAGAGTTAAATACATACTAAAACTATAATTGTTTCAAAATGTGAGATTTCTCAGCATTAAGAGGCAAAATTGATCTCTCAGAAGACCACCAAATAATGACAACAATGGCTGGAATGGGACTTACACGTTTTTATCCTAAAGCCTGTACTGAATTGTCTGTTATGTGACAGCTGGTCTTTTACTTTCTTTGCTATTTTAAGGCTATGTGGCACACTATGAACACGTGTTTTGCTTGGATGAGCTTTTAAAATGTGATTGGCAGGCTTAGACATTGCAACATGCAGTGCTAGTGCCAAAGTCCAGAGGCAAGCTAGAGTAGGTATCCTCCTTTGTTTACAAGTTTGAAAAGAGGTTTGTTACTTCAGAGCTGACAAATGCAAAGGCAAGGCCAAGATTCCAATTTCATCTCCCCTCCAGTAGGCTGAGATCATACTATACAAGGCTTTAAAGAAGGCTGTAGTGAAAAAAACTTGTGTCCAGAAAGTAGCGACATGTTGTGTTCAGAGATCTGCTTAAAAATTATGTAGCTTGAATGTTTAACTCTGGGGGACTTCATTGTGCAATCCTATACATCTTACTTCATAAAAAGGGAAAAAGAGTGCTAAAATTTGCTTGTATTTAAGATTAATGTGAGAAGGCCATAAAATCTGTACTTTGTATATAACTTTGGTAGCTATTTATCTAACCATGTGCTGTACAAGAAAGGCATAGACCTCTTCCTTTGAAGCCTACAGCCTCCAGGAAATGAGAAAACCCTAAAGCAAACCAGAGAACTTCCATCACTTCTAGAGTTTTGGAAGCTTCAGGCTATATGATTTACTAATGGGCAATTACATTTTAAACACTTCACAGGAGTTACTTGTTGCTTGTTTTCGTGGCTGTATGTTTTGTATATCGGATGCTGCCTCAGCAGTATAGCAAAAAAAGACGTAGCATTGTGTTACTATTTGAAAGTCCTTACCTACTGTAAACCGTAAGCGATGCACAGAAATGAATGCTGTAAATAATTTGAATGGTATGAAGTGCTCTCACATGAGGGTAAGAAATTGTTTAATTTACCTATGTGCAATTGCACGTCTGTTGAGAAATCCAGGCCCCCAACCTGGCCTCGGGTCCACTGCTGCAACCCCAACTGGGCAAGCAAAGAACAGTGAACTCTACGTGATGTTGCATTGCACGAAGCAACAATTCATGTTGATGAGAAAAGAGTAAATCTAAGGCCAAACTCCTGCCTTAGTTCATTAGTGGAGTTATGCATTTACATTCTGCCTATCTGTAGTACAAAGATAAATCTTTCTCTTTCAGTCGTATCTTTTAGTGCAGCTATTTGTATTAAGGGAAGCCAGCTGAATGTTCAGTTCGCGCTTTCTGACAGTAATTGCCACCTGACAGGATTTTGTATGCTGCTTCGAGGAAAATGCCGTTTGCAGTAGAAGTTGTTATTAGCCATGTATCTCAACTGAAGTAAAAGACAGAAACTCTCTCAACATCTCGGAGAAGTCTGAGTTCTAGGTTTTAATCTTACATTATACCATGTCCATAGATGCCATGAGAGAGATGGCTGTAATCTTTCACATTTCTGAACAACCTTTTCTCAGTAGATCCTGAAGCATGTTCTGCATCTTGTGAGATTAGAGCAATACTTCTGTACATATTTTGCAAAAGAGTGAACTGAGACAAAGAGGAAAAACAGCTGTGAAAGATCATGGTTGAGAATAGGTGCCTGTGAACTTTGTCTTGCAGTTCTCCTCTCCTGCTGCTAGGCTGCGTGTGGATGTGCTTCAGCATGCTTTTGTTTTCCTGCGTTGGATATCCTTTTTCCCTTTTTTTTTAGTAATAGTTTTTCTGCTCAGTAATATGAGAGGAAATTGTAGCTGTTTGAATAAGGACTTACAGAAGCCATATCAAAGTGTGAAGTACACATTTCTGTAGCTTTCCTTCAGTGGAGACTCCAGAAATATTGCCACTCCTTTCTAAGAAATTATGTTGTGTACTCTGTGTAGAAAAACTCACATCAGTTAATGCAGCCCATAAATGCGTGAGTAGTCTTTGTGGGAAGAAGGCAGTGTTTGGTCTGCTTTAGCATTCTGGTTGCCTCACCTTATACCTAGTAAAATGTTTGCTCAGGGTGATGTAAAACACAGGGGGCTGAACCTACCTAGCTCTGTCAGTGGAAGGAAGAGGTCTTGGACTGCTGATTCCCATCCTGTGGTCCAACTTCAGTCCCTATGCTAGGACTGTTGCCTACTGAACCATGACAGTAAGCCAAGTTGGTTTATCAGACTAGAAAATGGTATTCACTTTCTGCTGGATTAGTTTGCTCTGAGTTACTGCAGTCAGGCAAACTACAACCAATGCAAGAGGGGGTAGAACCACATAGAGAAAAGGAGCTTCTTTCTCAGCAGTAACTCTGAGATCAGATTAGACATGTCACAACTTGGTGAAAGCACAAAAAGAGTTAAAAATGCATGGCCAAATTAACAACAGGTTTAAGAAAGGAGCTGGCAACCTCCGAACATGTTTGCTGTAATGATAATGTATCTGACAATTGCTGGCTGTCCACTGTAAAAGAGCGTTATTTCAAGCAGCGTTAAAATGACAGGTAGCAAAGCTGAAAGAACTTAACAGGACTGCTCTTTGCTAATACAGATGAGACCACTGAAATATTTCTATCTAGTATACCTCAGGTATACACATCTCAGGGGGAACTTTATTTTTTCCTGCTGGGTAACTAGTGTTAGTTGATAAATTGCATCATCTTTGAAGCTAGTAAACTATTCATACTGTTGTGTTAAGTTACTGTAACTAGTTTTCAAATTCTGATCATTGACAATTACAAGAGAATTGATGTGTTCATAGGGCCAGACACTTGCAAAGAAATTTGTCCCTTGAAAAGATGTGTTTACTACCAATTTACACATTGCTGCCCCAGGCTCTCCAGTGCCAGGCCTTTATTTCAGAATTACCAACCATTCTACATTCCCCTTCCCTTTATATTGAGGACTGAGAGGTGCCACTTAGAGCATCCTGCTTTCCTTAGAGTGTCACAGGTTCCATCAGTCCGGCCTTTTTCCTGTTGGCCACCGTTTGCAAATGCAAGCACTGACAGGAGGGTGCTGAACATGAGAAACCTTAGTATGATTCAGTCTTCAGCCCAGATGATTGCTAAGCATTTCTGATATGTGTACTACCTTAACATGATGGGATTTAAGGAAATGGGATGCAAAATCATTGGTCAGTGTTGACAGTCTTTGACTGTCACAGGGGCTCCAGAATTGTGATTAGGCAGTTGGAGCATTTTTGGTGAATTGTCCTACTGATTCAGTGCTGCCTGCTTTCGTTATATGGGCTATCTTGTTCTATCGCTGAAACATTAGAATGATATATTTTCACTAAGAAAATAATCCTATAGTTGTAAGAATTTCTGGAAACATCAAATATCCCACTGAGAGACATTTCTCTAACAAACAGAAGAGACTTCTCTATTTTAAAATAAATTGCCATTAATCGAAACAAACAATATAGTGTTTGAAACCATACAGCATTAAGGTGCTCTGTCTGTATCTTTACATTGCTGACTATGTCTTGTATCTGAGTTTGCCTTTCTAAATGCTATGTAACTATTTCTAAATAACTTCTAGATAAGCAAAACTGTCTGCATTTCATCTTCTTATAAACAGAAATAGTATGTGCAACTACAGTGTTAGTCTTTACTTTTCATTTCCCTTTATTTATTGTTAGGACATATAGTTGTGATTATCCTGGGTATCCTCATTCCAGGATAATCAAATTTGTGGTTCCCCTAATTAGTGTTTGCTATGCTGGATGTCCTAAACACGTGAATTATTCTATAGGTTTTAACAGTGTATCTCTAAAATTTGCTTATGGTTCAGTAAGCTAGTTCTCACAACACCCCTTTGGGTGTTGCAAATTAATGTTCTATTTTGAGCAGGAAACTGTGAGATGGCAGAGTACCATCAGGCATCATGTTTAGGACTGTGATTTAGAGTTTTGAATAAGCCATCTTGTCTTTAAAAGTATCTCACTTTGGCCTTTGTGTAAATATTGTCTCTTAATTTCTCAATGGACTATGTCGCATATAAAAGTGGGGACTGAGGCACTTCACTTCAGTGTGTTTTTGTTAGTTGCTTTAGTGATTTTTGTTATTTCTGTTCAATTGATTTGCTTCTATTTTGCTTTATGTGCTGTTGAAGTCTTTGTGTTTCTGAGAAATAGCTATTAAAACAGAAGCCAAATAGGTTTTATTTGTATGCAAATGCATTATAATGTCTGATTGATTTATGTATGAAATACTGAAGTATCTTACAAAGATAGGTAAGGACAGTGTGCCTTCCTCTGCCAAACAAGGGAGCTTATTCTAATAATTTCCCCGAGTTCCACATGTTAAATCGATAACAAGATTAGAAGTATAAATTCCTATTCCCCTGCTGTATCTAGTAGATAACACTTTCTTCCATGTGATGCTGCATTTTAATGCAAAGATGCTGCTTACAGATTTGATTTTAACTCCACAGCATGAAATGGCCTAATTTTTTAGTGTTGTGTGGTAATTCCTTACTGCCCACAATACCAGGTTCATTCACTGTTTTCATGCTCTGTTCTTTCTGACGGTGCAATAAAGCAATTTTTGTTTCAGAAGCGGAGGTGGGAAGCATACTAATTTGCAGCTGGTTGTTTCTTTTTATTCCCAGATGGTAGGAAGAACAACTGTGGCTCATTTCAATGCAAGAAATTATGACTTAGCAAGGCTAGATAGGTATTCTTCACTAATTGGGTATGTGATTAAAGCGCTGCAGTAAGTGCCACTGCAACACATTCAAAGCTTTTGATACATTCCAAGGTGCATTTGGGATGGTAACAGGTGCAAATTATAAATTTTTAGAAACCTCTTCCCAGTAAACTCCACTAGAGTTCAAGGAGAGTACCATGCAGTACAGGTGCTGGGCTCAGCAGCGGCAGCCGGCACATCCCTGCAGCACACAAGGCCTTTCAAGTGGTGGAAGGCTGAAGTAATTGATAGACCTTTAAAACCTCTTATGGGAAAATTAGAGTAGGTGGGGAGACAGAAAATTGCAAGATGAACTGAAACCATGCTTCCAGACCATTTCTGGAAGGAAGAAACTCCATCATCTACCAGTCTGTTTCGAAAGCGTGTAACCTCTCACCTTCACTGCCAATTAGATGCTAAATTAATTTTTCCATAGGTGCAGACTGCCATATCTAAAGACAAAATCTGAAAGTATTAATATTGCATAAAAGATATCAACCTTTATGCTGCAGTCAAGGCGGAAGTCTCATCATGCTTTTTACCAAATTAACAAGAGAAATTAGAAGGTCACTATCATGGACAAACTACTGTCTAAATTTAGTGAATAATGTGATTTTCGTCCGTCCTGGTCTCACTGACAAAACATTTTCCATGTAAAGGTTTTTTTTTTTTTTTCCTACATTGCACATTTAAGGATATGAATTTCAGGAAGAACTGCAGAAGAGCTTGTACCCCTTTCAATACCTTGAAGTTGATGTTGAAGTTGTTAAGAAGGTTTTAAATGAACCTGTTTTATTGCATGTTGACCTTGGTGATCGGTGGCTTTAAAAGTCTGCTATTGTGGGAATGCTGCTGCACATGTGTTGCTAAACATAATGGTACAAAACCCCTTAACAAAAGACCAGCACAAAACCTTGCCTTGTTTTTTAACATTTCAGAGGACTACAAGTAAAGCTTTCCTAATAAAGCTCATTCATATTCCTCTTTTATCAAAGTCAAGTTTCTGAGACTTACGGAGTTTTTTCTGTCACGAAAAATAAAGTAGTCTGTTAGTGGGGCCCCTGCTTTTATACAGATTTTTTTACCATCTGTTGCCTAGCAGGCAGGTAAACCAATAAAAGAATAATTGGAATTTTCCTAGCTGAATTCTCAGAGGAGCCCTCAGGATGTCTCGCATTGCCTTTGACTTGGTGGATTTTATTCAGCAGACTTCTGTCATTTTCATTTTTTCCCCCTCCATTGAAAAATGTATCTGAGAACAGGAAAAATAACTGTTGAAACAAGATACATGTTTCTTTATCTATGCTAAATCTTTGCCAGAGGCAGATCTAAAGATGTGATGTTTCTGTTTTGGGTAAGTCTTTCTAGAGATGTGCTGTTATGGAGAGGTCTGGGGGGGTGTCCTGGTTTTGTCTGGGATAGAGTTAACTTTGTTCATAGTAGCTAGTAAGAGTTTATGTTTTGGGTTTGTGCTGAGACTTTTCAGCTTCTCTGCTGTGGCAGTGTCTGCAGGTGCAGGAGAAGCTGAGAAGGGAATACCTTAGGTTTTGACCTTAGGTTTAGGACTGAGGCCCAAACTGGCCAATGGTATATTCCATATCATGCACGCCATACCCAATATATAGACGAGAGTCTGTCTGGAAATTCTTTCTCTTGATAGGCTCTCAGTCTCTCGGATGCTTGGGCTCTTATCTCTTTTCCGGGATTGTGGTTCTGGGACTCTCCCTGCTCTGTGATCATTAGCTGGGAACAGACTGGGCCTTGGTCTTCGGGTGGTGAGCAGTTGCACTGTGTATCACTCATTTCTATATATTTGTATATAATTATTATTGCTATTATTATCATTATTCTTTTCAATGTTATTGTAGTTTAGTTATTAAATTGGTCTTATCTCAACCCACAAGTCTCTTTTCCCTTTACTCCTTTAATTCTTTCCCCCATCCCTAGGAGGGGGGAGGCTCAGCAGGCAACTGCATGGTGTTTGCTGCTAGCTGGCTGGGTTTAAACCGTGACAGAGGGGAAAAAGTCCCAACACCAGATGGATCCTGGTTTGATTGCAGTTTAACACTTACAGGGCCTTAAATCCAGGATAATGCTAAAAGGAACCAAATTCTAATATCAAGATTTGAGGTTTAAGAAAAAGTACTGTTAACGTTAAAAAACAACAACAAACCTAAACAGCAAACCCAGAAATGCATGCCTATCTCTGGACTATCATCTGTGACAGAAGTAAAGCCTGAATGCTTTGCTACAGAAGTTTAGCGTACCTCTGTCTGCTGAATGCACTCATGTATTTAGTCTTTGCCCCTACCTTGAGCACAGTGTGAAGCCATGCACATGCAGGGGGTGAAATCTTTAACGACATGTCACTTAAAAAAACATGACTGAAGTTGTCAGGGCTCTGTGGGAGCACAGGTCCAGCCCACATGAACTTCATGTCAGGCTGAAGGTTTTGCGTGTCACAACAAAAAGGAGTTACTCAATGGACAGTTTGATAGGAGCTGTGAAGCTTGCAGCTAGGGTTTGAAAAGTCTTCTCACAGGGTAAGAGGGAAAGCTTTGACAGCTGAGTGCCTGGAGAACCCAGGCTCTTCCTGCAGAGAGCGTGTCCTTTCTAAAGGCATGTTTACTAGCCCTGGAATGGAGCATGTGCCTCACCTGGAGTCCTGCTACCCTTGTCTTGCACGTGGTGGGTCCCTTTTTGGTGGTGAGCAGTGTATGCTTTCATGTAGACTGTGCTGGAAGGGTCTAAGAGTTCCCTTGGGTTGCTAATGTCTGCTTTACTCATACGTAATGTATCCAGGCAGGATTAGCAAGATCCAGGGTTGGGTGGTGGCATGAAAGAATGCCGTTGTTTTCTGCCTGAAGTTATTGTCTTTTGAACTGTATTTCTCTCTGATACTTCTTTTGAGAAGAGATAATATTTTGCCAAACGCTTGCTTATAATGATCTTAGATGTGGGAGGGACGTACTAATTTCTGTGCTTAATCTTTTGTCTGCATTTGTTCCTGTGCAGTGGATTCCATCTGCTGTTTCCATCCTTCTATTGTGCAGTATCTGTACTGAGCGCTTCCTTATAACACCCTGCCACCCCTCGTGTGGATCTTACCTGCTGATATGGGAATGACTTCATCAGCAGCAACACTGCTATACGGTTGTAAAGTTTTTTCACTGATGTCATTAGGGACTAACTATGGATAAATACTGGCTAAAACAGCAGTTGCTGTAAGTGGTCAAATTGTAACTGCTTGCTAGCCATTCAGTATGCCTGTTAGTAGTCTTTGCATTTGGTGTGCATTGCCTTGAGTGGTGGTGTGAGACATGGATGAACTTTCCAATGAAAGGAAGAATATCTGGGTCAGAATTAGAAAATATTAGCATTTGGGTCAGAATTAGAAAATATTAGCATTTGTTCAGTTTGGCCCAGAGTTATATCTAGTTTCCCTTCCCGTCATGAAGCAGTCTGGGATGCTCTTGAGTGACCTATGGTTCATGTAGCCTCACAGACTGTTAATATTGTTGTTGTTCATCTTATTGAGTCATGATGGCAATTCAGAAACTATAAGTGAAAGTCTTTCCTACAAAAAATTTGGATTGTGTCAGAGAAGTGGAAACACTTCACGTATGGGGAGCTGTACTTTCAAGGCACTCTGGCATGGCTATGCTGACCACCATTTCTGGGCCCTGCAGTAGTGTTTTGGTTCAGATCCAGAGTGCACTGCTGAAACAAATCTCCTGACCGTTCCCGCTTCCCACTCTTGGTTCACACTTGTGAAGGTTTTTGGAGTGTGCTGACTGGACTTCTCTTCGATTGAACAACCTGAAACAGGCACTCTTGGAGAGCAGTGAAGCACACCTCAGCTGTTACTGGGCATCCAGTCTTTGCAAACAGAGTAGAGCAAATCCGGAGTAAACCCTGGTTGGTAGATACTTGATCTGTTAAGTAATATGATCAAATGTGCTTTTGTTCATTACATTCAGATGTGATTTTTAGAATAAGCTCTCGGCTCCTGTTGCAACCAAACTTCGTGTTTTAAAGGAATAGTTTTGCTGACAAGCCCAACAACACAAAAATATTTTTTTCATCATGACATAATATCTCCTACTGCCTCTGTGGGATGTGAAGCATATCAAAAATGATCAATTTTTTAAAATGGAAAATTACAATCTATAAATATATCATTTCCAGGGGTCCCCCTGCATTGGCTGCAGCTTTTCTCTTGCTGATTGAAATGACAGCAGGGTACTTGTACTGCTTTATGTTTTGTCACTTAAATTTGATTGAAAAATGTTTTTGCCATGCATTTCTATATTAATGTTTGTGCATCACGAGAGCAGCTAGCTCACAGGTTGAGCAAAGCAAAGCTATTTTTCATCAGTCTTCAAGCATATGGGTTTTTCCTAGTTTGAAAAGGTGTCTATATTTTCATCTCTACATGAGAGAAAATATTTATAATAGTTCATATGAAAGTATGTCATAATTTGAAGACAGAAATAAAAGGTTATTTGTGCTTCATTTTAATTTGTCCTGAATATTTAAAGTGACAACAGTTCCTCCTGATGCATAACTGATACAGAAAAAAAATGGAATTGGAAAGACATGCCCAGGTCACGATGTGAATATTCCCATCTCCTATATCTCAGGTTTCTATATAAAGGTGCACAGTAACCTTAATATAGTGCCAGGGTACAGAAATTTATTCTCCAACAGACAGTTCTCGTGCATCGGCATCTGGGTTGGAAAACAGGCAACAACCATCTTAACACATTTCCTAGCTGGAAAGAAAAATAATATTCCTTGGAGATCACAGAACTGGGTTAATGGTAAACATGAATAATGCAAGGATTTCCATGCCATAATTTTGGAATTATAACTTTTTTTTTGAATTAGGGGTTCCCAAGACAGCTAAGATACAGAAGGGGACAGCATGTATTGCTCTAGAAAATTGTAAGTGGCCTTATAATAGCAAAAAAGATACAGAAGTTCTTGTTATAAACAAATGGTACTGGAATTTTTCAGTAGTTAAGAAAATAAATAGATACAGAATGTATGGTTTTATTCTGGTCCCAATTTTTAAACTCATCTGAAAAGACCTAATGCACTTTCCCCTGCATAATTGATGGCTAAAGGAGAGCCAGCAACATGCCCTGGCAACAGAGAAGGATAATGGTATTCTGGGCTGCATTAGGAGTGTTGCCAGCAGGTTGAGGGAGGTGATCCTTCCCCTTCTCAGTACTGGTGAGTACCTGGAGTACTGGGTCCAGTTCTGAGCTCCCTAGTACAAAAAAAAGGTATGGAGCTACTGGAGAGTCCAGCGAAGGGCCACTAAGATGGGGAAGGGACTGGAGTGTCTCTCCTGGGAGGTGTGGGAGAGACTGGGACTGTTCAGCTTGGGAAAGCGAAAGCTCAGGGGGAGCTCATCAATGTATGTAAACACCTGAAAGGGCAGGCTAAGTAGTGATGATGCAGGCAGCATATGGATGCTGTTGTGTCACATGCTGCCCAGTGTCATCTCACTGTTGAGGGCAAGGATATATTTTTATTCTGATTTGGTAGCACAATAAGTATACAATAACTGAAAAGAATATAAACAGTAGTGATATTTATTGTGCTATATAGCTATATCCTCTGTCACACTGGTTATTTAGGCTGACCCAGGTCATATTAGTCAGAACAGGAACTGAACATCAGTCTTTTGCCAGCACTGGTACAAATCCTTGGGCAGTTTAAACAATAGCAAATGTAAGACCATAAAGCAAGCTGTTTATCTCAATGTATTCATGTAAGTAATGTGGAAGTATCCCTTGTCGTCGTACAAATATCTTCCTCAGTTTCATTCATCATCTGCTTTTCCCAGCATCTGTGGATGCAGTTTCTAGATTGGTTTCTTTGGGCAGGTGAAATATTGCCTCCCGTGCAGGAACAGTAGTGGCAGACTTTATGTGCTTTGCAAGATATGTGTTCTGGTGAACAGCTGTTCTGGTAGAAATTGGTTTTGAAACTGGCTTTGAACATAGAAGCCAATACATCCATGCCATTGGCTTGTGTCTAGGGTTCAGGTGTTGCTGACAGCCAGCCAAATTACTCATACAACCTTATAACTAAACTGACTGTGTTCAAAGCCATTTCAGTATTTCTTGGTGCAGCAGGTGACACTTGTGAGCTGATTACATGAACCTGGTCCTTTCCAAGACAACTCCAAACTTGGAGTTGTCTTGGAAACCCTTAATGACTGCACTTATTAAGGTTTGATTAGTGAAATGAGCCAGGTTTCAAACAAATCTCCTCCTTACTTTCGCTCTTCTTTTTTTTAACGCAAATAATTTCATCAGTTTACAGCACCTCCTTCTCCCCCCTCTTCCAATGCATACAAAATAATTTCCATTAGCTCAACTGAGGAGGTAGCAAAATGTAACATCCAAATGGATTTCCCCTTAAAAGGTCTAAAGATGCCTTTCATAGTAGAATTTTTCCTCCTTTTTTCTGCCATATAGGGTAGCTTATCTCAGCCTGGCTGGAAATCAAAGTTCTCAGGTTTGTTTAACAAAACTGTGTTGGTGAACTTTGTTTTTACACCCTTTTAACATGTGAAACTGTTTTAATGTATTGTTTTGATGTATTGCTGTGTTTCAAACCTCTGACTAAGAGTTCTGAAAAGTCTTTTCTAGCAGCAAAGTGCCGCTGTTTTGCACATTTTTAGCTATGGACCAGTTTTTTGTGTCTGTTTGCAGTCCTTTACATTCTTTTTTTTCCTACCTGTACTACAGGGAAGAAAAATTATGTGCAATGGTGTGCTAAAAGCTTGGTTAACGGCCTGCTTATCAGCTATCTTTAAAGCTAGTCCTTCCCAATGCACACCCTATAGAAGTCGAAAAAGTAAAATACTTTTCCTGAAAGAATTTTATTCTGAGCCAATGCTTTGGCATATGTAGATATGGTACATAACATAGCGTATCTTTTTCTAATTTCTTTCATTCTGTATGGTAGTTGACCTTTGCCTGCAAATTTATGGTCCAGTCACCTGCTGTACTTAACGTAAACTTCCTAACAGCTACTTCAGTCACAATGTTGTTGGTTTGGACTCCGTAGGGCAAGTTTTTCCTTATCACTTTGGTTGCTGCTATGCTTTTCCTTGCAATAGAAAAAAATACTTGAGACTTACTTGTGATCTCTCTTGCCACATGGATCTACTGTCACCTGACGTTTCCCTTTTATCTTAGAAGATAATAGACCAGTTATGAAGAAAGATGTGTTTCACTGTTAAGCATGGTGGAAAATGTAAAAGATTTATAAAAATAACTGTCTAGAAATTATGTAAATATTATCATTGACCTTCATCTTCATCATATTCCAGTGAGTCATGTTACGCTTGGGATGAATTAAACATTTTTGCATAACTTTAATAGAAGCACATGATTCACTTCATTTATTGGAGCATTTTGAGATTATGGCAGACTTAAAGGGTTGACTTCTCTTTAGGGACACTGACTCAAACCAGCAAAAGGGTAAGCACGCTTGTCCTGTTGGGCTGCCCCGTTGGGGTTGGTTGTTATGACTCTGCCATCTGCATGGGTGTGTCAGGGAGAAGATGTGCTGAAGATAGTCCCCTCCCTGCCCCAACAAGCTTGGTGGCACCACATAGGGCTGGTGGTGTTGCCACAGATCACCTGGGGCTAAGGGGACCTGAGGGAGTAGTGGCTTGACAAAACCTGTGGTAGGGAAGAAGAGGAGCATCTGGCAGAAGAAAAGGAACAACATGAAACCATTGACTGTTTGAAGTCATGAAGGGAGAGCTGTGGGCTCTAATGCTGTGGATGGTCGTCCCCATTCATGGGACTGACCCATGAGAGCAATCATGGACAGCTGATGTCCTGGGAGGGTAGCAGAGGGGCAAGAGAGAGCCTGTGCTGCAGCCTGTATACACACCTTCCAGGCTTCATCACCATAGCCAGGAAGAGGCTGTCTGGGGGAAACTTTCTAAGGTCTGTTGCACCTCTTTTGACCTGTTGCTTGCCTCACCTGATGCTGGATCCCTTCAGGGCAGCCTCTGGAGAATTCTATGTGGAAGTCCAGGCTGGGTTATCCCAATACAGAATTGCAGCACCTCTGCACTTCGGCACTAAATGCTCAATTCAGTGTAAGAAGGACACTGTTTCTTAATAGAGAGAAGACCAATTAATGAGCTGCAGGAGGGACTGAACTATGAAGAGACAAAGCAGTGGTGGTACAGAACTGCTTAGATTGGTCAAAGCAGTATCTCAAAAGGATGAAAACAGAAAACACCCGGTGCCAAGGAGCACCAAGCTAACACAGGGTGGAAGAGGAGTGCAAAATGCTTGTGTGCAATGCTGTGACACAGGCTGTTATGACTTGGACATTGTTGTAAGCTACCTAGAGACTCTGGAAAATGAAATGTGATGGTATATCAAAATGGAGGAAGAAAATATATCTTACCTGGAATACAATGATCAATTCTGCATATTTCTTTACAAAGTGATGTAACAGGAACAATTAGACACGGGTAAGACAGAAGAGAAAATAACTAGAAGAGGAACTTGCACAAGAGGGATACAAACCACTAGAAGTATAGAAAAGTCATGACCGAGCCTTTTTAGAAAGATATAAGAGCAAAAGACTAGCTTGAAAGACAGCAAATGGAACAGTAAGTATTTTATTGAACATATAATTGACCTGTATAACTCGCAGCCCCAAGATCAATGTAGAAAGATTTAAGCATTTTAAATTATTTTTAAAGAGAAGTACTTTTTTAGACTATGATGATATTCAGAATTGCATTAGAACAGATAAAGACATTTTGTGTATTTATGTAAACTTAGAACAGTAGAAGTCCTCCAAGTCGTAAGAGAGTAAATTACATTTGAGGAAAAAATTTCCGTATGTGAACAGAATTGAAAGCCAACTGTGCATTTTATGGGGTTTTGAACTTTGTATGATCAATCAAATATGGTCTGTCTCAAGACACTGAGCTAGATGGAGCATTGGTCTTATTTAATTTGGCAAATCCTGCTGGTCTTGCATGCATTTTTTTCCTGTGAGCTTTTTTGAAGGAATGGTACCTTTAAGCTATGAATAGGCAATAGAAGGGATTATATGTGAGTAATATCCTTTTAACTCAGGTGTCCCTTTGCTTCTGAGTTTGGGCAGGTTATCTGAGAGTTTGGGTTTTCAAAGGTGCTCTTAAACAGGATATTTGCATTATACATATGAAAATACAGAATTTGGGAAATCTTGTGTGTCTCCATAATCAGTAATACAGTTATCAGATATGCTACATGGGCAATTTAATTATAGTCACCCATAGCAAGTCTCCTTGATAGAAGAAAAAAGGTCTTCATAAGTAGTTCATTTCCTGTGAGCATCCTTTTCTCATAACAAAAAGAATATTTTAGAATTGCAATTGTAATATTTCTGAACATGGTAGTTTCCACTGGAAAAGGCAAACTGGTGTATATTTTATTATCTATTGCTTATGTAGAACTAGCATGTGCTAGGCACTTTATGGAGGGACTATAGAAAGGCATTTCCCTAAAGAGGTTACAGTACAAACAAGCTACAAACAGGTGTAGGAGCAGAGATGGGAGGCAATAGAGTGCAACTGTCTGAAAGCAGACGGAGAGTATCTCCTGCCTTGGATCTATAACTTCCTTTCTTTATGTGTATGTCCGGGTTTTTTAATGACTTTTGTGTAGTGATGACTAAATTTTGTACAATGGTGTTCAGAAAAGTCACGTAAGTATTTTAATATTGGGAAAAAATACAGATCTTTTTCCTCCCCACCTGTCATAGCCTCATAAATTGTGACTACTTTAGCTCAAGCTTTTCAATATAAGTATTTCCAAGCAGTGACTCTGTATCCTGAATAGCAAGCAAGCATGGCTCGCTCATCCATTGCTTTTGGAAGATGTCATCCCTTTACTGCTGCTGGTTGCATGGTGTATATATTCTCTCCAGAGTCTGAAACTGTCAATGCTCTTTAGTATTATAGTTCCTGTAATGGTTAGCAGCTGAGGAGCAGATACACAATCCCCTCAGCTATCCCTTAGGTGATGTGACAACCTCACCAGAATGGCAAGACCAGACCTTAAAGGTAACACCTACTTTGGGCACCTCAACTAAGGCTGTGAATTGGGAAAATTTCTGTAAAAGCTAACTGGGCAGGCTAGTCTGAGCACCCAGGTTAATATAACCTTGTTGCAAATTTTCCTGCAGTAAGGTCTTTCTCATTCTGCACTTTATTATGAGTCTGGGTGCATACTGTGTGTGTCTTTCATAAGGACTTATGAGAAGTATTGGAGAGGTAGCAGAGCTCCTCCGCACTAAGAAATAGCTGGTTGCTGCCTGGGTCAGGCTGGAATTAAATCACCATCAATCTGCTGTGTGCCTAAACCGACAAATGTGTCAGACTATTTTTTGGAAGCATGATACGGATGTTTGGCTTCAAATTAGTGAAAGCTTGGATTAACTATACAGTGCAAATGCATGTTAAACTTAGGAACCTGGAGTGTGCAAGGGACTTCCTAGGTCTGTGACTCAATTTCTGCTCATCATGTAGAGCTCCATGATATTGTCCCATCCATAAAGTTACCAAGCTTCATCAGGCTCCATTTTAAACATAGCTGGCTTCTTTCCCCAGTACTGAAAGTGGATGGCAGCTCCAAAACTCTTTTCTGAAGCTTAGAAACATTTTTCTAATTTCTAGACTGAAGTTATTTATGCTACATCAAAGCTATTTGATTGTGTGGCAATATTATTCTTCATCTAAAGCATTTATTTTCCCTTGGCAGTACTTGTATGCTGATGCATTAACAGGGAGATACTATATCACTTTTCAGCCTCTATTCAGCTCTGCCGAGGAAGCCAACCACTTTTATCTTCCTCTCATGAAATAGTCTCTATTCCCCTGATGGCTTCAGTAACCTTTCTCTGCTCCTCTTCCAGTGTGAATTCATTCTTTAAGTGTGGATATACAGAATGAGGTAGACTAGTCCAGAGGAGGTCTGTTCTGTGTTGTCCTCAAATAACACCTCTAGTCCTGCTTTTCTGAAGACACCTTGATGTGATGGAGCATTGGAGTTGCCTTTTTTTCTGTTTGTGTCACATGGGTCAGTTTTAGATACCCTATGATCTACTCAAAACACACATCTGTCTTCTCTTCCAAACTTGGAGTTGATTGTCTGTTACAAAATGCTTTCAGGAAAACTAAGCTATTGGGGTTGGTCCTCATATGGATGTGAGACAGGGAAAGACAGAAAACAGAGTAGGAAAAAACAGTTCTTGAAGTAGAGGAATGTCACAAGGGTTGTTATTTGGAGGCCTATGTTGGGGCTTGTGCTGTTCAACATGTTCATAAATAACCCGGAAGAGGGAGGTAACAAAGTTTAGTAAAGACAAAAATTATTTAAGGCAATAAGGACAAAGGAAAAGCTGCAGGGCAGCTGGGCAATAAAATGGCACTTGAAAATGAGTGCAGATAAAATGTTAAGTTTCACCAGTCATAGTTTCACATCTAAAATTATGGGATCTGCGCTGGTGGATCCCCATATACCTCTGAGGGGCAAGATCCTGGGGTTCTGATAGACGGGGCCAAGAAAGTGTCAGCTCAGTGGTAGTCACGTGTCCAGCATTGTAGGGACAGAATTAAACACACGGTGGGAAACCTTCTCTGCAGCTTCATAAATCTGATTCAGCTGCATCCGGCATGCTCTGTGCAGTTCCGGTTCTCTTATCTCAAAATGGATAAAGCAAACAGAAGGTGAGCAAGAAAAAAGTCGTTAATTAATACGGTCTTCTGAAGTTCAAAAGACTGAGCTTGGGTAAATTATTCATAATGTCATTAAAATTCAAATACAGCTGAAGTTTCCTGTTGGGTTAGCTAACATGGAGAAACTATACCTCCTGCATTTCTTCTCTAAGACTTTGTATGTTGTAATGATAAGACACTTTGCCCATCTTTCATTGTCTGGAAGTGTCTCTGCATCTTAAATAAAAATAACATTTCCTTTTCTTACTCCACTGGAAAAACCTAAAAGAGCAATGCTTCTACTATTAAATTCATTAATGTAGAGGGGAAATCTCTTGTGTTCATATAGAACTCGAAGGGGCTTTTAGGGGAGCAGGCAGGGACTGCCCAGGAGCCCTTGGGGAATGTCTGCCCTGCCCGGCGCTGCAGAGTGAGCCTGGTTCAGAGATCAGGAGCAGCACAGCCCTGAACATACTGAGCTCTGCCTGGGCTCCTCAAGTTAGATCGTTGCAGTAGAAAATGGAAAATGCCTCGTTGTACAGCAGTAACGTAACCCAAATGAGTTGGCAGATTTGGGGCTGCAGAATTATGAGGGCCTGTCTGCACTTGCTTGGTTTGATACTGGTGTAAAGACTGCCCAAACTAGATTTCAAGATATTTCTTCTTCCATGCTGCAATGAAAACAAAATACTTTTTTTTTTTTCTTTTTTTTTTTTTTTTTTTTGGCAAACAGAAGAAAGCATTCCTGGTTTATGCTGGATTTACTGTTCTCCTCTGTGCCTATGAGTTACATTTAAAAGCACGCTGTCCAGCAGAGCGTGCTTTGGCAGCGTAGATGCTTGTGCTGGGGACATGTGTATTAATGCACACTTGCGGAGTAGAGATTGCTGGCCCTGATCAGCCTGCGGTGGATGCATTCCT
>NW_010135597.1:26636-26976 GCF_000699245.1 Pterocles gutturalis
CACTCTGAACAGATCACTGTTGATACTTCTGGTGTGTGAATGACTAGGCAAAAATCCAGCCACAGTGGTTAGATCCCAGAAGTTTTGTTGTGAAAATGTTTGTTAGCCTTTAGGTATCTCTGCTGGATTATCATCTAAATACCTTGTGGAAGCATGGAAGCATATAGCGTGGAATGCTGATCATAATACTTCTGAAGTGAAATTTAGATGATTTTCACAAAAGGTCTTAGTGTGTTTTACTGCAAAGTAGATGTAGGAATGTTTTTCTGAAGTATGGATTATTCCACTTGGCAAGGTGGGTAGAAGTTATGTCACTTTGTAAAACTAAACAAAAAGTTCA
>NW_010135597.1:26994-44467 GCF_000699245.1 Pterocles gutturalis
CACAGATTTCCTGGCATAGGTTCCCACTCCTGACTAGGTATTACTTCCTTCTGCAAAATAAGCATTTATACAGTTGCATTCACAATTTTGAAATATAAAAATATTTATTTATTTTTACTTGCTTATTTCTAGTACTTAGGGTTTCTGTGCCTGCTTAAAAGAGACCTTTGAACAGCATTTGTCAAGAATAGCAGAATTCAGAATTAGCAATAGTGAAGCGTTTTTTTTCTCACACAATATAGCAAATATCAAATTGGTATGTGAGCTCCCAGCTTTATCTCAGCATATGCCTCCTCTGCTTTGTTCTAGGTTATGGACACACAGTGCCTTTATCTGATGGAGGAAAGGCCTTCTGCATCATCTACTCAGTCATCGGGATCCCATTTACGCTGCTTTTCCTGACAGCAGTGGTACAGCGCATCATTGTATATGTCACCAGGCGGCCTGTACTGTATTTCCACATTCGCTGGGGCTTCTCCAAGCAGCTTGTTGCAATCATCCATGCTATACTCCTTGGATTCGTCACTGTCTCATGCTTCTTCTTAATCCCAGCAGCAATATTTTCAGTTTTGGAAGATGACTGGAATTTTTTGGAGTCTTTTTACTTTTGTTTCATTTCCCTGAGCACCATTGGCCTTGGAGACTATGTACCAGGTGAAGGCTACAATCAAAAATTCCGAGAGCTGTATAAAATTGGAATTACATGTAAGTGTCAAACTAACCAGCTAAATAAAAGGCATTTTACTTTATTAAAAAAAAAAAAAAACGAAAACAAACAAACTCCAAACTGAAACAAAAAACCCAAACCAGACTTTCCCTCTCCTTTCTGTAGATGGTGATTGTTTTGTGAGCTGTCAGCTGGCAAACTGGGCATTGTAGGTAGCTCTGCAAAGAGGAAACCTTTAAATAAGGTCGGTTTTCTTAGTTACGAAAGAAAAAGCTAAAACCAGAATTCCATTGTGCTAAACTGTAGCTACTTATTTGCTTACTAATAGTAGAAAAAAATGCTCACACTATTTTTTATGAAAGTGGTTATGAGCATCCTGGGCTAAGATTTCAGTGTATCACTGAGCTGGGAAGATGATCCTTGTAACCTAAGGTCATCTAGTAAAGTGAGACGACAGGTGGATAGAGAGAAATTGAGGAGCAATGGGAAATAAGGCAGAATAGCAAAGTTTGTGACTCCAGTTGTAGCAGAAGGCAGCTGAAGCTGGCACTGGTACATACCAGCTGTCAAAGTGAGACGACTAGACTGAGACGATAGCAAAGCAAGACCACAAATGTTTAATTTAAATTGTTTAATGATGTTTGACACAGAAGAGAGGTACAGTGATCAGTGGTCTGACCAAAGTAGAGCCAAGAAAGTTATCTTTTTGTTGGCATTCTGAATGAATGTGTACTGAGGGCAATGTTCTCCAATGACAGTGTTTTGAAGCATCCCAGTTTCTGATACGGCTTCTGTCCGCGCAGTCCTGGGTCATCAGATGCACTGGTTAAAAGATCTGAACAGCCAAAAGAAACCTTTCCTGTCTGCTCTGTTTCTTCGGCTGGTATGCATTTGTCTGTGCTCCTGTGCACAATCCAGCAATCTTAATGTAGACAAAGTGTCCATTAACTTGGTTTTGTCTTTTATCTAAAGAAAGATTGGGCCTTGAATTTTAATTCCTTGTAGCAAACCCTTGACCTAGCCAACAGAACTTTTTTTTTTTTTATTCCCCTGCAGGAGATTTCATCCTCTACCCATTGCATTTATCTTATCAGAAGTAGCTTTTAATTATTTCCCTGCTGATCTGCAGAGTTGATTTGGGGATGCTAAATGATGAAGTGAATGGAGAAAATAACACATAATAAAAGCCTTGTAAAAATTCTATCCATTCTGAAAACTCAAAATCAGAAGAAAATGTTATGGCTCAGATTATCCTTTTTCAAACTTTAGAACACTTAGGAAATAAGTTGCAGTAAATACTAAAAGGAGAAAGTAGTTTTTAAGCAAAGTTGTGACCTTAGAATACTTAATTTCAACAGTTTTTAAGGTCCTAACATTTAAGTTTTATTCTTTTTCCTGTCATGTGAACAACTCAAAGAACCAAACAGGGTGTATAAAATGTTTCTCTTGCTGAGCCTAAATTTCCTTCAACAAAAGTTTTTGAGTTCTAGATCAGAAAATGTTTAATGACTGCTACAGGCTTTTCAAGAATTTTTAGGAGAATGCAGGTCCTGTTCTAAATCAGGTCGTGATCATCAGGACTGAGTTGCAGAGATAATTACAAAATTCTCAGTGCAGATTTATCGGTGTTTTTTAATCGGCATAGCTTTGTCCCTTTTTCCTTGTGTTAATGCGTAGCTCCCATTTGCTGTCATGAGATAAAGCTTAGAAACAGTTCATCAATCTTAGCTGTTGTACTGATTTAGATCAGTACCTGGTATTGCAATATTGATTTAATGGTGCTCCCGGAAGAAAAGTAGACTGTTACTGCCAGTGGATAATCTGTAATGATAGGTGAAATACTTATGCCCTTAGGTAACAGAGCGGTGACCGTATGTAGGTTATAATAATTAGTCTTTGTTGATCTTTCAGCATATTTAATGTTCAGCCTTTGGATGAGCATGTTGTACTAATAGTTGTACACACTTAGCTTCTGCTTGATTTACTCATTGAGACGATAAAACATTCAAGTAGTCATGCTCCTCATTAAATTGTAATGATCAGTAGCAGGGATCTAATGAAACATTGAGATTAAGAAATGCTCGTTTTAATACCTTCCCTCAAATTCTAGATGCATATGTTTGGAGAGAAAAAAAAATAAAGTACAGTGGACTGTTAACCATAAGAAGCTCAATTTCCAAAAGTCTCAGTCTATGAGAGTTGACTATTACCTTTCAAAATCAGAGTCAGTACACCACCAAAGTCATCAGTAATATCATTTAAGTAACACTTCTGAGTTTGGATAGTTTATGTATGTCAGTAAAACACTGCAAATAATCTTCAAGGTGTCATCAGATATAGCAACTTTGTCAAGTTTTTGAAATTTCAGCAGTAAATTTATTGGGTTTGTACACATTTCTAGTTGCTTTGTTTTTCCACTCATTTCAGGGTGTTAGATATCTCTGATAATTTTAGAGGAAAAGAGTTCAAAAGTTTTCATTAAATATAAGTGATTTGTCCTGCTAAACTGGTACAAACAACAAATAACCATAATTAGCTGTCATATTTTACTTCTATTTGTAACATGTAGGAATATTAAGGGCAAAAAATCTTTTGAAGAGCACTTAATCATGAAGGTCGTAAGTAAGTGGGGGGGAGCATGCATGTGGTAAATTTTAGTATTCTGTTTCATTTAATGCCTTTACTTATTTTTCTCTTGTACAGTTGTAATAAAATTAAAGCCACTAGCGTTAATTTTTTGATTATGTGGGGTCTTGTTGGTTGTAGAATGGAAACAGGAAAAAAGACTCTGACAGTCCAAAGTGGGTTACAGAGCTTTGAAACTGGGTTTCAATTAACATACTAGTCAGCGATGACAGGGGTGGGAAAACTTACAGGGTGAAAACTGTTCCAGCCACACTTAGTCTATTAATAATTAAAACACTTTTTTTTCCTTTTTTTTTTGTACCCAGGTTATCTGTTGCTGGGCCTTATTGCAATGTTGGTGGTTCTCGAGACTTTCTGTGAACTCCATGAGCTCAAAAAGTTTAGAAAGTTGTTTTATGTGAAGAAGGACAAGGAAGAGGACCAAGTGCATATAATGGAACATGACCAGCTTTCCTTCTCTTCCATCTCAGACCAAGCAGCCTCCATGAAGGACGATCAGAAGGCAAATGAGCCTTTTGTGACTTCCCAGTCTCCAACTTCCAATGACAGCTCTCTAAACAATTAATACAGGGGTATCCATACTGTTGGTTTGGTGCATTTATGCTACTTACCATAAGAAATAGAACGCCTCGTATTTTTTCTGAAAACATACAAGCTGGAAGACTTTGCTACTTTAACAAGGATACATCACCTCTGACATAGAAAAAACTTCTGTGAAAAATGTGGGAGCCACACTGGGAATAGGGAAAAAATGTAGAATGTGGCTGGGAGGATTGGGCCATTTTGCTTGAAGGATAAGGAGTTAGGTGTACCACTTTCAGAAGTGCCAGAGAGGCAGGCTTGCACAAGCAACTTCATCCAACACCTTTAGAAGAATAGGCCTTCACTGACACCCAGCTCACCTAGTTGCATGCCCCATCTTGCAGCTTGATGACTGCATAGCAAAATTTGGGATGTGCATTTTTGATTGTCAGAAGTGTAGTGATATATTTAATCCAAACACACCAAATATCTTAACTTGGAAAACATTTCCAGAGCAATATCTATAGAACTGCTGGAGGGGGGAGTATCTGGATCATCTCTCTATTACCCAGTAACTTGCTGGTGCAAATAATAATTCTAGGAAAGAAAAAACAGAGCTCTGGTCCCTCCTTTGCCCCCATGCCATTTACATTCAAATTTCCTACTTCCTTAAAAGGTCCCCTAATCACAAGAAGAATGTTGTCCTAAAGACAGTGTGCCTTGAGTCTTCCATGCTGTCTATCTTTGTATGAAATACTTTTGTAAACTCTGAGAGATAGCAAGACCAATTCAAAGTGCTGGGTGAGATGGAGTTGTAGGGAAGGGAGACAGCTGCATTTCAGTCCTATGTCCTCTGAAATGGGCAGGAGTGGGTTTTTAGCTATGTGGAGTGGAATGAAAAAGAACTGGCATATGCCGTGATTGGCATAGTCATGTGCTGATGGTATTTTCCTAGTAGATGGTTGAAATCTCTTCAGCAGAAGAAGGACTCGGCACTGTTTCTTCCACAGTCTAACACTGTGTGTGCTCTTTGCTGAGCTGATAGGTAAGTAAATAGTAAATAAGGTAAACAGAAATAGTGTCACCTTTGAAAGTGGCCCCTTTTTCTTCTTTTGCTTTTCTAACCAGTACTCAGAGCACTTTGGAGGAGAAGGGAGTGTTTCAGGGCAAAACAATTTTTCAGTTTTTCATATGTCAAGAAAAAAGGAAAAATATCACATTTGGTTCAGATGGAACTGAAATTTTTTCCCCTTGGGAAAAGTCACTAAAGTCAAGATCTTGCTCAGCTTCTGCAACTGGAACGTCTTTGGCTGTAACAGGAGAGGCATTTTAGTCCAGCTATCAGTCACTGTGCTGAATGCAGGGACCTCAGACTGAATTTCAGTGAGCAGGAGATGAGACTTAAGTGTTTGTAGTACTCTCTTCTGGCCTTACGAATCTACGATATGGGAATCTTGATGCTTTGCAATGAATAAAAAATCTGGAGCACAAATAGCCATATTAGGACAGCCTCCCACATAGGAGTAGTGTAGAGGAGAGCCTTTTCCCTGCAGTGCAAGCATGCCAGGTTGCCTGTAATTTGTCTCTTAGTGTTTAGAGCTGAATAATTTTTTACTGTAAAAGAAAAAAATGCACGTGGGAAAAAAAAACTTGAAAGTAGATAACTCAAAATATACTGTGTTTGAGCTTAATTATAGCTAGCATCAAACAGGTTTTATATCTTTACTGGAAAAACTTACTTTATGGTTAAATCAGCTGAAAGTCTTCAATTAAAGTTTATATTTCTAGAAAACCAGAGATAAAGGTTTTGATTGTTTTGGGTTTTATAGCTTAGATGAGAGCATACTGTGTTTGCATGTTCCCAGGAAAGTGGCTATTTTTATACTGCTTAAGTTAACACAGTTCTATTTATAATGAATGTTAACCAATATATATGTACATATATACATAAATGTATTTATATACTGTACATATATCATAAATCACCAGAGCTTAACAGACTTAGGAAAGACATTCTAGATTATTTTTTCTCCCTAGGCTTCTCTTTATATGATGAATAATTGAAAACTATAGCATTAAAATTACACCGACATAAAATTAAGAGTACTGTACTACAAGAAACATTTATACTTTTTTTTTTAGTGGAATTTTATTGATTGTTTTCAGTACCTTAAAATTCAAGATTTCTTTTAATTTCAGTGTAACATTAAGCTGTAAAGGATATGCACAGATACTAAAAGATATACAAAGTTAATTTTGCCGCGTGTACACAATTGCAAAATGTAGACACGTGAAATGAAAGCACAGAATTAAAAGCAGAAGCGATAAATTAAGTGATTAATTCAACAGTATACCGTGATGTAGGTATTTGTTATTTTAAACTTGAATAAAAAGTCTGACTTTTGCCTGCCTGCACTATGAAGTGGGGAGTATTTTCTTCAGTGGTGTGTGTGCGTGCACATTCTGTGCAAGAACCCTGTCTGTGTTGGTCAAGATTGTGCATCCTTTAGTTAGGGTTGTGTAAGCTACAACAGCCTTCCTCAACTCAAGGAAGGACCATCAATGCCAGAGTGCGTCACCTAACCTTGATATTAATTGTAGCCTAGTATTGATTATTCCTATAGAGAAAAAGCATTCTGAAGTGCATTTGGGTTTGTTTCAGATGCTGACTGATTATAGCAAATAAAAAATAATGGCAGAACCTTTATCTTGTCTTTATAACCTACCTTTTCCAATATTTGAGGAAATCTGAAAAAAACTGTCCTTAGAGGCTATCAGTACCACTGATGAAGCTTTTTATATCTTAATGTGAAGCTAACACACAAGATCAGAATAGTTAAAACTGGAATTCAGATTAGAAGGAGAAAGATAGTGTAAGAACCTTAGTATAAAGTGCATATCTTTCCCTGAAACAAAAGTTGCCAGAGGGAGTCAGAAATGTGAGCAGATAACTCATACACAGAAGAGAAGTGCCTGGGTCTTATCCTCACTCTCCTGTCCTCAATTGATCCAAGCATATATCCCATTAATAGCTTTATTCCCATGCTACAGCTGACGTTTGCCATCTTCTCTTTGTCTTTCTGTCTTTAAATATAAATGTGTTTTATTATTATTTCAAGGGAAAGGAATGGCAAGCCATTCAGTTATTTTGGGAGAAAGAAAATGGAAGAACCCACTTAAGTTTTGATCTTGGAGCTGAGCGACAGCCACTTTTGTCCCTTTGAGAACATGTCCTCTTCCCTAAGAGTTTCTTCCAAAAGTTCACCAATTGCACCTAGTGCAGGTGAACACAAGACTTGTTGAAGGTTAAAATGAGTAATTTTCTAAGTAGGTAGCTTCAGAGACTTGGGTAGTTTGCAGTTGTGATGCCAGCACTACAAAAGTTACCAGATTGGGTGTTTATGTCAGAGTAATTGCACAGGAGCAGCAGTTCTGGATTACACTGAATGTTTGTCCAGCCCAGTATTTTGTCTCAGCAATAGCCAAGAGCAGATGTGGGTGAACTTGTGTAAGCATGTAGCAACATCTCCCCAGAATATTCTCCTAACTTCCACCAGTGTGTAGCTGTGGATCTATGATAGTATCGAGGAGGTATGGAAAGTCAGGGTAAGTACGCTGTGTAGATGTGCTACACTGATGTGTGTGCCCTGCGTTTGGTCAGTAAGAGACTGTACTGCACAGGATCAAATGAAGATGACCTCTTACTTTCCTATAAAGCAGTTTCAAGTGCTTTGCAGTAACCAGGTGGGATAGCACTAACGCTGTGACTGCATGGGATGGTCTGTTGAAAAAGGGAAGAAAAGCATGGGAATAACATACACAGAACCCATTTGTTGATGCTGAATCTTGTAACTACACGTTACCATTTGCTTTGTAAATAGTAGTAAGAAATGTACTGAGACGAACCATGAGTTGCTCAAACATTACTGCCCTGATGCTATTGCATTGTTATTCATTCTTCTAGATTCTGCTTTCTGCTGAAGGAAAAGTTACTATAGCTGAAAGTAGTGTTATTCCAGGTGTGCACCAGTACCAGAGGGTTTCTATTCTCTGCGGAGAGTTCCATGAATAACCATCATATAATAATAAGTATCAAGAAGCTTCTAGATAGCCAAAGAAGTATCTTCATGTTGCTTGTTTCAAAAGGAAATGGTAATTTTTGAAATCACTGTGACTAGCTCTGCAAATTCACATGCTTGCTAATGCATATTAGGCACTTGATGTGTGGCATTTTTAATGCCTACAGAGTTATTCTCATCATTTCCTAAGTTACCATTTCTTGTCCCGATTATCTTCCAAGGTCGTCATCACATTGCCACTGATTATGAGTGCTGTGATGCAGTTATTTTGCTGGTCGTGATGCTGGTTTGTCAGAGCCATTGCCTTAGCTGACAGCAAGACTACCTCACATGTGGCAGTTGGGGCCAAATGACAGATTTAGGTAATGAGGAGTGACAGTGTGGCTGAGAGCAGGTGCCTGGGCTGACAGCCAATGCCAGGACAAAATCATCCTGGCAGACTGCTAAGTGACCATGTAGTTTTCACCAGGCTTTGTTGCTGGTCGCTAGGAGTCACAGAAAAATGTTTCCAGAGGAAGGAAGGAGGAAAGACATTGTCAAAAGTAATCTGAAATGAACTTCTATGGAATCGTGCTTTTTTACAATTTGTCTACAGTCTGTGGCTCTTTGTTGCTTCGGTTGCACTGTATGTACTGTGAATCAGGAAAACAGTTTGGCATTTCCCCAGTGTAGATGGTTCCCGTGCTCCCTGACACAAGTTATACTTATCGTAACAAGTTTTTCTGTGTTAGGTTCACTGACTGTTCAGACCCACGAGCAGGAGTGTAACTCAGCATCACTGCTGAAACTTCCCAGGGGCAAATGTGGCTCAGGGTACTGCCCAGCCCTGGGGCTGCCTCCCTTTTAAAAGCCTAGGCTGTCTGGAAAGAGAAAAGTGAAACCTCTACCTTAAAAATTGAGAAACCCACTCTTCATGGAGGCTCAAAGCTCCACAAACCCTATTTGTGCTTATCCCAGAGGTTTTGTAGTTGTGAGTGCATATTATATATGTGCAAGTATCCAGAGGAGCACGTAGAACTGGGACTTTGATTTTCTCCATGACTAATTTTTTAAGACTGGTCAACCAACTCAACCTTCTGAATTTATCTTCCCCATTTAAGAATGTGACTCACAATATCCACTGACCATCCCTATGGGCTCACTGGTACCTTGCTGGACCACTTGACCAGGTGGCGAGGTGCGAATAAAAGAACAGAAGGGACTCGTGTACCATCCACCCTAAGGAGGAACGGTGATGGGAACAGGGAAGGGGACAGCTAGTCACTGGGAAAGCCCCATCCCTGCCCTTGAGTACACATTAACTTCAGCTGCAGCCACTACCAGGTGTACCAGTTTAAATCAAAAACTTGTTCCAATGACTGGCATATAAGGACTGTATGACTCACCCAGCTGCATGCTCTGTGCATCAGCCAAAGTTCATGCTACTTGTAACGTAATGACTATAAAAACTAATAGCTCATCTAGAAAAATTATTTTATTTTTCTTTTTAAGTGCATCCTTGCTGTGTTTCTGGGCATTATTTGGACTCTAATTTTATTCTCGCCTGCAATGCCACCTTATCCTACCACTGTAAAGCTTCTGTCTCAGCCACACATTGGCAAAAAATTAATTAGCATGCTTGCATAAACAGAAGGCAGCAAGCTGTCATATCAGTTTAAAAGGGAATTGGCAAATCCTAATTCTGCATTCCTGGGCTGGTTCCTGATCATGGGCAAAGATCTGTTAAATGTGTTTAGTGATTGGCAGCTGTGTTTTGAGACATGCTTTCTGAACAGAGATGCAAAAAATATTGATGTCCAATAATACAGTACAGTATCACCTTTGGGATTAAGTCCCCCAAATGTTTAGTTAGCTGTTTTTGCAGATTAATCCTAATTGCATGGGGTAATAAGACCCTGTTTTAAATTTATTAGGAAAAAATGAAAATCCGTGCTCCATTTACCTCAGATTCCTACTGTGTGTTCAGAGAATAGAAAAAAATAATACCAAAGAAGAAGAAGACCTTTTTTCATACCCCACCTCCCAGGGAACTTGACCTGGTGCTGCTGCCCCATGCTCAGGGCTGAGAAGATCCCCTGGCTGGCCAGCCCATGCAGAGCAGGGAGGCAGGCAGCCTGTGTCCCGGGAATGGTTGCAAGCACCATCCCTGGCCTCAAGAAGATGGGGCAGCACAGGGGAGCGGCCGAGGGAGCGGAGGCTCCCTGGGATCCAAGAGGAGAGACCACAGCACTCTGAGGCTGAAGGTAAATAGCAAAGACAGCAGGGAGAGGGGACATAGAAACACAGAGAAGCAGGAACTAGTGAATCTGTAAAAATTAGGAGGTGCTGAGAGAAAAGATGCACTTCTGTCTTTTAAAGGCAGAAATGACCCTTGTTGTGCTCTTCCCAGACCTCTTACAGGACCGGCAGTAGCTGTGTTGGGACAGATCAGATTTGCAAGTCCTACAGAGACACTGCCCCAGCTCTCATCCCCTGTCCCAGAAGCTAATTACCTTCTCTGTTAAAGATTTCCTGTTTCCTTTGTTTGTCTGCACAATTTCTAATGAATTGTTCCAAAAAGCAGCATTTCTGTAGGGCTTTGTTATGTTTTTGTCTGCTAGGTGACAGATCACATTACATTAGCTATCAGCCTGCCCTGAGAAGATGAGCATCCCTCCATGTCCTCTTTAATAGGTGAAGCAAGCTGAGCTCCTCTGGGCACTGAACACAAGCATCTTGTCAAAAGCTTAGCTCATGCCTGGTTCAGTTTTCCAACCTGCATTTTTCAGCACAGGCACTGAAACCAGGGTGTCATGGTCCTGCCAGTCCCCAGGGTGGCACCTCTGCGGATGGGTTGGGCTGTGGCTGTGGAGCAGAAAGGGGAGATGACATTAGCCACCATGCCCCACCACTCTGCGTTCTGTCTCCCTGGGGACCCCCACAATTCCCTTCATCCCTCTCCTCACCCAGCCCTGTGGGGCACGGCTGGTGCCACAGCTGGGGCTGCAGCGCAGGAGGTGCTTGTCCCTACCGCTGCTGATGCTGGGGGACATATGTGGGGATAGAGGAGAGGCTGTGGCAGCAACAAGTCCTCTCTGCCCCCGATGGTCCCAAGTGTCTGAAACAGAAACATTGATTTTAACACGATCTGCTGGGCCCTATGACAGCCAAGAGCTTTGAACCCCCTCCAGCCCACCTGCCCAGCGGTGGGCAGGAGCTGTCTGTGTCTTGTGTTGCCCCTCAGGATGTGAGAAGTTCTCAGAGCACAGAGAAACATGGGCTGACCTGCCAGAAGGGAGAATTACACCTTTACTTCAGGCAATCTTAGTGCACTAATTTTAGGCAGTAGGGGTAACTCATCAATCCTCCTGCCCTCTTGGCAGTGCCTTGGGCATCAACAAGATGCTGAGCACATGTCTGAGAGTATAAATGCTCCCTTGGTACAGAGTGAAGCACCTTGGAGGGAGGGCTGTGCAGAGAGAGGGGAGATGTATTTTTATTAATTTAAGGGCACAGCTCAAAAAATAATCTGTGGCACTCACTGGAGCTGTTCTAGGGCTGTACTGTCCCCCTGTGACAGACAGTGCCCCTGAGATGGGCACTGGGGACACTCGTGCTGTGACCCCCTTAGTGAGGTCTGGCTTTGATTAAAATGCAGCTGAGGCTGTAATTTCCTTTTAGAGATGGGGCAAGAGCCCTGACTCTGGGGTACTGAGATCGGTAAGACAATGTCCTGAGTCAGGCACCAAGGACCCACCTCTAAACAATCCAAAACCCTGTGAGTATCTGCCAAGTCACTAATTGTTTTGATGGCGCAAGTATTGCTATCTCATCTTCTCACAAAGGAGGCTAATAAGGTTCACATTTTCTTCTTTACATGTTATGGACTGAAACAAAAACTAATCTCAAAACGTCAATAGTTTTTCCAATTGTTTTAGTCCTGAATGCCCTTAAATGTGAGTTTGGTGACTAAACAGAATAATGTATTGATCTGTACGCAGACAGGAGACTGACACTGAATACTTGAACAGAAATAGATCCACTGGGCAAACAGTCACCCAGGACTTTTTTCCACAGCCACAAAATCTAGGCCTGCGGGAAACTCCCAGAGATGATAGCTGGAGCAGAGAAGCAGGAATAGATAGAAAGCGCACAACCCAATTCAGCAACACCCCAGGAAGGTCATTTTGCTGCATCCCAAGAAACAACAGGATGTGTATCCTGAGTGAGCGGGATAGCAAACACAGCCATTTGCTTCTGCTATTTTTCTGCCTTTTTATTGCTATTACACTTTGCAGTCATCCCATAATCCAGGAGCTACCACCCTTCTTGAACCCAATCCAAGTTTATTTTGAGATGATTTTTAGAGGCGTTGCATTAGTGACACGATGGCGTCCTGATGCCATCAAGTTGGCAGCTCCATGAGGCATTCCCTGAGGCCACATGGGCAGTCTGGCGTTTTAATAACCCCTTGCATCTCGTGAGGTGTGAGATATAAAATCAATAGAATAATACAAGGAATTACTGCTCCAATTTCAGCCAGTAGTTTTGCACCTCTCTCAAAAGGAACCAAGTTTATCTTGTTTATTGGTTTTATAAACCCTGCTGCTGATAGATGGATCTATCACGCTCTAGAAATGCAGCCAGATTCTGTCCCCTTCCTATTTGTGCTGCCACTTTACCAGAGATTAAAGTATTGACACACAGAGTTTATCCAAGAATCAGAAGCATGTACGAGACCTGGGGCTTCTCCCTCAATCCCAAGAGCCCAAATTCAGCTCATTAATGACAAATTGTCTCTGAAGGACTGTGAAGAAGCAAGAACAGGCATTGAGCTGGGATGTGAATTTCTGTTCTGCTCTTGCTTAAATTCAATTCATATTCTCGCCCTCACGCAGCACTCACGGTACATGCTCCCAGGGGAGCTTAGCAATTTTAACATAAATTTGGCCTATTTTGCATCCAAATTTCAATGCTGCATGCAAGCAATAGCATTAACAGCTCTTCTTCTGTATGATACTGTTTAATCTGAAGCCCAGCTAAATGGATTACAGGAAAATATTTGTGTCGGTCTGGGAGGTGCTGGATAAATATTTATCATCTAGAGGGCCAAACTCAAAACAAACGGAGACTTGGGATTCATATCAGCTGTAGGTGTGTATTAAAGCCACGGCAGAGCTGTATATTTTTTTAACAAGCTTAAATCTTACTCAGTTATTGGTCCCCTGAGAGATGCTGCTGTCAAATGGTTTTAGTCTAAATACATCCAGTGTGTTTAATGGCTGGGCAAGAGAGCTTCTAAAGGAGGTTTTGGGTAAACAGTACTCCTGATGAGGAAAAAAAGACTTCATGCCCATTCATGCTACAGATTAGAGGCCGGGAAATATTCCTGGGTAAAAAATATGCACTTTAAATAACAGCTCCTTTGATTATGTTTAAAGGGGTGGTTACCTCTTGGGCTATTTATATACAATGTTTTCTATTCGTTTTCACTTAATAGGACTTGGTTCTCCTGTTCTAATAGAACAAGAAAGCCTGGATGAGCATTCAGTTTGGGGAGGATACAGGCTGAAAGTCACACCAAATTAGTCGTGGTTTCTGTAGGTAAATTCCCCCCAAAATCAGAGCATCTCTCCGAAGCCAGATGTATTGATGTGTGGATGTGTTTACAGGACTGGACTCAGACCAGGCCAGAGGAAAAAGTCCATCAGTTGCAAGGACTTCTCTACTGCAGATGGCAATGCCTTTCTTCATCATATTCTTTCTTTCAGTTTCATGATCTGTCAGCTGCCAAACATGAGAATTTTCCCCCATCATATCTAATGCAACTTAAAATTTAATGCAAAAGAGCAAGCAAAATTGTCTCAGATGACCTGGAACACTGTGGGGTCACTGGGGACACAAAGCAGGGTCGTGCCTAAAAGTGGTCTCTCTGCCACTGAGGCATCCACACACCTGGAGCAACAGCCTGTTGCTGCCTGCAACAGCTCTGGTGCCCTGAAAAGAGTAAAAATCAAAATGAACAGCATCAAGAAAGAAAGAAAATGTGTCCTGGAGCCTGAGGGTAACTGGGAGATCACCCTGCATGGGATTGAACAGCCGAATCTAGTGTCACAAACACACGTGGCTAAGTCTCCTTCCAACTGGAGCTCTGAATAATACAAAAGGAACTGAAACCCCATATCTTACAGCATCATTTCCAAAACTGAGAACTATCCCTGTGTTCACACAATCTCTTCTGTAACCTAATAAGATGTTACCTTGGAACAGTCAGATACTTCCTCCCAGCATTTCTGTTGAAAGTTTGCTGTAGCACTTTCTTTCTTAAAGTTAAATATCTTCTTCTTTCCAACCCAAATTCTTTCAGGGTCAGCTCACACCTGTCTGATCTTGTAGCAGCTGATTTTGTAGCAGCTTTTATCTGAGCGGAAATAATTCCTCTTCCTTCCCATATTTGTTGCTGAAATACAATCCAACCCTCTCTCAGTCTTCTGTTAACCCAGCTACGCAAAACAGGCTATTTCGTATACCCTTAAGAAACAGTGAGAATCATCTCTTGTTTCTGAGCAGCCTTTTTCACATTTGTCCGTTTAAAATAATCTTTTTGAAAGGCAGGTGATGAGAGGTGCACACTGACATCTCCACGGGCGGTTGCAGCGCCTCAGCCAGCGCCAGGACCTTCCCTGCCACTGTGGGAAACATCCCACCCGACACCTCCTGGACCTACTGCCACGTCCTCCCCAGCCATGGAGTGCAGGAGGAAAACCAGCAGCTAACCAGCAGTGGATTGCTTTGTGGTCCTCCCAGACCTGCCTCCTCCGCAGCATCCCCAGATAACATCTCAGCACACAACAACGGACTTTCTTTGACTCCAGGTGAATTGTGCCACAATTTTCTTCCATCACATTTCATACTCTTATAGCCCTGGGACTACGTAACTCTTCCTGTGAAACCATCCAGTCATCCATTATAAACATGGGCCTTGTCTTGCACCGTAGGCATGAAGGGAAAGGGTCTAATTTGCAATTTGAGATACCTCTGTGTGCCTGTAACACCCCTGCCAATTAATCTCCTTACACTGTCCTCTTCACCCAAGCCCTTAGGCTGTTTCAAATTCTTGCAGTATATCCCAGCTTTACCAGCAAATCCTTGTGAGTCACTGTGAAAATTCTTCTGCAGAGATGAGGCCAACCAACCTCTGCTGTTGACTGGAAGAAACTTTTTCACAGCACTCTCCATCTGTATGCATTTGTACATAATAACCAGCTATTTCCGTGATCACATTTTCTAATTCTTTTCAGTTAAGATGATGGGGTTTTTATCTGCCTGATTTTACCCCTGCTCATTGGTAGGATGTAACAAAGCCGACGAAAAATACTTGCTATGTGTGCTTGAAAGAAAAAGGAAATGGCTTGATGGATAGAGAAATACTAGCTTAATGTGTCATGAAACAGAAGACCTGACATGGTTTAACCTATTGAGTGTTTCTTCTTGTTATTGTCCCCTTTCTCCCAGTCAGAGGTGGCTACAAAGAGCCTGACGTGCTGCTCCCCAGACAAACAATTCCTTTTGTTCACACGACAGTTTCCAGAAGACCCCCAAATCCAGATGCCAGTGCTCAAGGGTTAAATGAGACCCCCTGAGTAAGAGAAGTGTGGATGAGCAGGTCTCGCCTTCCCTTGCCTGTGAGAAGGGACACTGTCCTCGGCCAGGCTGGCCAGGGGTCACCGGCCTTACCACCACTTGGCAGGCGGGATGGCAGATGGTCCGGAACTCACACCTCCATCCGTGGCAGCCCATCTCCCTGCCACAGTCATTAATAAAAGTGTTTATGCCAGTTTTCTCAGGAAGGTCAAACATATGCTGGCTAGTAGCTAACACCGATTCATTTTCCCCCAGCAATTTCAAGTCACCATTTGCTGGCTTTCCGGGTCTGCCAGCTCACCGCACAATTTGCTTCCCACAGACGAAGGCTGCAGCTCCCTGTTCGTGCTGCTTTAATCATCTCCTCCTTGGGGTAGGGGGTTGCTTGTTTGTTTGTTTGTTTAATCATCTCCTGCTCTGTTGTGCCGAGCTCCTTCTCAGTGCCTCGCACTCCCCAACTCTGTTCCAGTGCCTGCTGTTATTCTTGGCATCCGAATCAATGCTAACTGGTGTATAATCAGCCTGTGTTTTACCGACCAACATTTGTTCCACTGTCAGCTTTCATTTCAGCTTCTGCTCTGATGCCAGCTACTGTTCTGCTCTCCGGTGTGGAGCTCTGATTGCTTTGCTGGGTGCTGCACAGCACTCTTTGGGCAACTTCTAATTATTTCCACATCCGTATCAGTGCAGCTTGTTGCCCAGTGTCGCATCCTTGCTTCATACTAATCCATATACCTGGCGCAGTTCTACTATGTATCTGCGTGTCCTGGCTTTGACATACCCTCTTGCATTCACACGTTCATGTGGCTGTAATTCTGTACAGAATACTGCCTAATTTTAAGCCTAATATGATTAAATATTAAATTAATAGCTTCTGACAGGCACACTCATACATTAGAAAATGCCGGTTTGAGTATGCTGGCATAGGGCTACTTTGCTACATTCTGCTTGTGATAATCCAAATGCTAAAAACCTATTTCACTCAATCCCCACTTTTCCAAATTTGTATTTTATTGATCACTAAAAGCACATGTTGTGCCAAACAAATAAAAAAGTAGCCACCCAGACATTTATCTACCTATTGTCTGTGCTAATCATCTTTTCCATGGTGTAGACTGTGTAGATCAGCTTTGATATTTGTGACTAAGAGGCCACAATTAAAGTAATCTTAAAGAAAGGTGGTTTCTAAGTGTCACTGTTCCTCCTCTACCACTCAGAGCCCTGTCAGTCACCTTTTTAGACATCCTGCCTGTTCTTTAAAGAAGCAGCTATATGCCAAAGCTGTCTTTGAAAATGGCCCTCAGCCCCCACAGACAGCTCCACGGGGCGAAGGAGCTTCCTCCTCTCCCAGGCTGCGATGGTGACGAGCACGTGGCTGCTGCTGCTGGCTGGCCATAAGGCAGCGACCGCATGGGACCCACCCTGGCACAGCTGGGAACAGCAGGTGAGAGCCCTGGAGACCTAAGAACATTCAGATGGCAAGGGGCTAGGAAGGCTTGTATGGGCATCTCACACTTATTAAACATCTGAAAAAAGATCCTCAGCCCCTTCATGCCAATCATAGCAGGAATTCTTAAAATTTTATCCTAAATGCCATCCCTTTGGTTTTTATCCCCACTCCCCAGACCACATCCAAGCCCTGTGACAATGATGTACACTGATAGGCATGTTCACTCTTTCTTGCAGAGCAGGGTGCACCTGAGAAAATAGTGTATTTCTTTGGGATAAATTATTTTAATAAGCAATACATTATTTAAAGTAGTATAAACAGTGAATTGTTTAAATGACTGTATTTCTTTAGGACAGACTGGACACTGCAATCTCCATGCACAGATTTATTATGCCTTAATAGACAGCAGTTACTAACAAAACCAATAGTGTCCAGCAGGGTGGAAGGGGCCATGGAGTTTGGGCTGGCGGGGGGCGGGGGGGGGCA
>NW_010135597.1:44498-51631 GCF_000699245.1 Pterocles gutturalis
GGCACAGCGGTCACCACATTAGGCCTGTGGTTAATGTGGCAGGAGATGCGGAGTAATGCAGAGTAGGTGCATTCGTGCATCACCCATTCTATTCTCTAGGAGCCCTTCTTCTCCAACGTCGCATAGCTGATATGTTCCAGGCATAGTGGAGGATGTGGGATTTCATCATCCAGTATCCGAGAAAAGTCAACTGGAAACTGCTGAGCAGCCAGGAATAACAGAATAGGAATGCTGAATATAAATAGGTTTTTTAAAAGTTTCCACAATTTAAGAAGCAATGAGCTAAAACACTAATAATCAAAGAAGAAGAATCACAATGCCTTCCTTTTAATGTTGTGAAGAAGGAAGAGATACAAGAGTGAACAAGGATAAAATATTCTAAAAGTGATAAGATGCGGCACTTCACTTGAAAATAAAGATGACAGCCTGGATCCCAAGCTAAGGAAAACAAGGATACAAAAGGAATCATCAGCTCAGTAAGAGTCTGGCAGCTCTTTTGTGTGTCCTGATTTGTTTTCAAAACTAGACAGTGTTGTCTAGCTGTATTTTTTTTTGCAACAGATAAAGTAGATATTACCTTCAAGGGGGATTTATTATTCCTCAATGGGCCAAATCCTGTCCCCAAACCACACTCAATGCTCTCTTTATGATGTTGTCATTTTCTTTTAGCTAAACACGTTTGCTAACTTTGCTGGATTAAATGAGAGTGAACAGGCACAGGAGTGATCTGCTGAGCTCCTTAAAGAAAAGAGTGCATCCTCTGGGGTTCAGGCGGCTCTCCCTTTAACTGGGGCCAGGCAGCTGGGGCAGGTCAATCAGGGGCTGGGGAGGGAAAGGTGTGTGGTTTGAAGGGCAAGAGCTTCTCCTGAGGAGGGTCAGACTAGCTGAAAAGGGACATCATAAAAATCTAAGCAACGTGTGCAGGAAAAACGCCTGGTAAAACAGGTCCTGGCAGCTTGAGCTAGGAGCTGAAGGCTTGCAGCAGAGAGTGATGGTGGCTTTTATCGGTGCTGGCGGGTGCAGGAGCTGTTAGCAGCCTTGCAGGCAGCCTATCTAGGTCAGTGCATCCATCTATGTGCAACAGCTCTGGCCTTGCTCCCAGAGAAAGGTAAGACCCAAGCGTTCATCTCCTGCTCACTGCACCTTTCCCCAGCCCAGGACCAGAGCTGTGGAGCATCCTGGACTGATCTGGGAGTGAAAGGGCTGGTGGGGGGATGTAACTGCTGCTTGGGGTGGGTGCAGCTGTAAAGGACTAAGGGTACTGCTGGGGAGCAAGAAGCTGAGACTAGAGAGAAATCAGAGTGTTGTGCTGGGAGCAAGTGCAAACCAGGAGATCATTTTTGTTTTTAGACTCTCGCAAGTGCTGCCTTGGAGACCAAGAGAAAAAAAGCTGAACTGCCCTGGGACTAAAGGATGAGTTTCCTATCTGAGGGGAAATAGCAAGGCAAGGATAAAACCCTTGTTATGAGAATAGCCAAATATATTCCTTTGATGTAGCTGAGTTTAAACCTCATCCATATGTTTATCAGCCTCCTCTTATCTAAGCCATTTGCCTTCTTCCAGCTGCATTTGCCATATCACACAGCAGCGGACCCAAAATGCCTAAAAAGCGTGTCATTCTTTCATATGCTTCATAAAATCCCAGCTGTCCCCCCACATCACTGTCCTAAGTCCATAATTGCCATAAGTCCTCCTTACTTACCACTTGATTGCCCACTCCTTTCTCCTCCTGGTCTTTCCTTTCCCCTTGTCTTCCCTCTCCCCTGGCCAGCTCCTGCTGCATCATCCCCTTCTGGTGACCCCGGGGCTCTTGTTTCTTCTCTCTCTGCTCAGTTCACCAAGTCAATGGCTGCTTTAAAACTCATTGACACGCAAAAGTGTCTTCATGGTGAGCCTCTGGCACCTTTAGAAACTCAGCTGCTCAGGATACACAATCATAGAATACTTCTCATCGTAAGGAATCACCCCATTGCAATGCCAAGCAAATGCCATGTATTTTATGTATTTATTTTAATTTTCATGATGCTGGGTGTATATTAGGAAGACTGTCTGGGACTATTGATGTTAAAGTGGTGTTCAGTCCATCTTCCATGACCTTCCACCCTAGGAAGGCCAGATATGGCCCATGGCCATGGTATAGTTATAAAAACAGGTTTATTGTCCTGTTGCAGACTGTATTGATCAGCTGCATGGATGTTTGACAGGTAACTCTCAGGGCCCAAATCACAAGAGTTGTTTTATCTAGCAATCCCTTTTCACACCTTTTCCTTTCCCAAATAAATGACCTGCCTTTATTTAATCTTTCCCCATGGGCCCCAGTTTTGCTGATTTGGCCTCAGTGAGAGCCAATAAACCAGCATCTCCCTATCTCTTCAGGCTTCACCTAAGGGGAGTTCCCAATGCTCATATTTCACTCTCTGCAGTGCCTGGTAGTTTCTTCCAGTTCCTGTTTGATTAGTGCAGTTCCAGGTGTGGCTGCCCATCTGCTCTCTCCCTTCCACCCTCTGCAGTGTTTGTCTCATTTTGCTGTTAGTTCAGCCTCAGGGCTGGCCACCTGTATGCAGACCTTAACAGCCAATACTTCTTTCTAAAATCTGCAGGGTATAAACCCTTTTTGGCTTGTATTCAGGCTTGTTGCTTTCAAAAGTGGTGCTTGCCATTCTCTTTTCTACTGAAAAATAAGGCTGAGTGAAAGAATGCATCCAGAGGAGGGCAACAAAGTTGGTGACAGGGCTGGAAGGAATGTCCTCTGAGGAGCGGCTGAGGACTTTGTGTTTGTCTAGATTGGAGAAAAGGAGGCTGAGGGGCGATCTCATTGCTCTCTGCAGCTTCCTGAGGTGGGGATGAGGAGGGGGAGGTGCTGAACTCTTCTCCCTGGGATCCAGGGACAGGACACATGGGAATAGCTCAAAGCTGCGTCTGTCAGGGGAGGTTTAGACTGGACGTTAGGAAGCAATTCTTTAGTGACAGGCTGGTCAAACACTGGAACAGGCTTCCGAGAGAGGTGGTTGATGCCCCAAGCCTGTCAGTGTTTAAGAGGCATGTGGACAATGCCCTTAACAACATGCTTCAACTTGGTCAGCCCTGAACTGGTCAGGCAGTTGGACCAGATGATCATTGTAGGTCCCTTCCAACTGAAACGGTCTCTTCTATTCTAAAGGAAAAAAAGGCAACGAAATACTGATCTGAATCCTCTGAATTTCACATGTATGATACCAATTTTTCACAAGCTGTTCAGCTGGCATGACCAGTACACTCAGCTTAAAGGTTTCACACATTTGTAATTTTTTTGGCTAAAAAAATATACTTGCCTTCAAACCCAAACCAGGCTTCATAATAAATATTTAGTGTTCGTTGGAGGAAGTAAGGCCTTTCCAGGCACTATCAGCAGTAAGTTTTCATCATGTCAACAGCTGGGCTATTTGCTTTTTGTGCCCCGTGTGGCCTCACCTGTTCTCTGTGTTTGCTGTGGGACTGATTGTACCTCTCCTTATCAGAGAGATCACTGCGGCTTTCATGCACTGCTTGCAGCAGAATCTATTGTTTTAGTTTTTGATTACGAGACAGTAAGAGTGAAACCACTCTCTCTTGACTTTATGCCCACATCTGTAGCAACATGGAATGTTGTTTTACTTTCTATTGTGTTTGGGCACAAGTGTTGCACAAAGTGTTGGCAGAGCCAGGGTGAGGTCCTGCAGCAGCATCCAGCAGAGCAGAGTTTTCAAATGCCGAGCATACGGCCCAGGGAAGCAGGAGAGGGCAAGGACAGGACAGGATGTGGCACCAAGGGAAGAAAGACTAGGGACAGGGACCATGCCAAAAGGGGACACGTAGAGGAAGAGCATTGATTTGACCTTTTGTAACTGATAGGAAGAGAAAGACTTTAATCCTCTACAATTTACTGTTTCCAGTGACAGCTTCTGGAAGAAAAGTCCTTAAATTATGTTGCTTTTCTTAGTGTGAAGATGCAGTTTTAAGGGGGAAATCTCACAAAACCCGTGTCCTAAGCCTCTGTCAGAGGGACTGTGCTGGCAATGAAACACTGACATCAGGCAAGGAACAGTCTCCATGCGCTGAGCTCCCACCGTGCTGGCTCAGTCTGAAAACTGAGGAACTGACAGAGAGTGGCCTCATTTTAGAATTACCATGCATAACTACTTAGTAAATGTGGTGTACTTGCTCCTGCAAGCCATAAACAGAATTGTATATTAAAAAGTTTGCCTGCATGCATGGGCTGTAAGGAGTAAGCATCCACAGTCACCCGTGTGCCGTATTGCAAAACCTACTTGAGTGTCCTTCCCCCATCTCATTAGCTGTACTGGCTTGTTTGTGCAAAAGCTGACACACGTTAATTTGCTGTGCAGACAAATCCTTTAATTTATACACCCTGTTTTCTGATGTAAGACTTACAAAAGCACTTAGCACTCAAACATACCTCTTTTAAATAACGAGGAACTGGGCTTCAAAGCTAGAGGTCGTGTCGTGCCCAGATGATGTGGCATTGGGCTGTGAGGGGGATGGCACTCACTCACATAATGCAAACACTGCAATCCTTTGTGGCTCTCCCAGCACTACTAGTTTGCCTAGAGTATGAATTAGTGCAAGTGTCACCATGTCCCCAGTACATCTGTTGTAATAGAACTATATAATTATAATGAATTACAAGCTTGTATAATGTAAGTGCTCTAAAAGGAGAAATCCTACCTGTCTGAAGCTGGCCATGCAATGAATGGATGGTCTGACATTTCAATTTCTCTTGATCCTCCACCTGTAAAAAGGGAGAGACAGTGAAATTCCCCCAACACCAGATTGCTGTGACAGGAGATATACACCTATTTATTATGTGTTCAGACATTATAGTGTGAGTGTGCAGAAAAGTGCAGAAGTTACAGTTCTCCTGTCATGAAAGAAGAGAAATATCGTGTGGTTAGACAAGACAAATAAGGAGAGACAAAGCACAGAACAGCTGTATTAAGCAAGCTCCTACTTCGTTCAGTGTACAAATGGGTCCTGCAGAGAAAAGAAAAACAAAAAGCAAAAAGGATCTTGTAACTCAGTACATTATTTGAACAAATTACCTCAGTCGTGATGTCTCCTAGCATTCAAATAGTTCAACCAATATTACAAGACCATTAACGTCACAGGGTGTGTTTTATTACAATCATAATCCAGGAAAAGGGAAGGAGAAAAGAGATTTGTCACAGGCGTGTTTGGTAGAAATTCTCTACAAAGGTAAATGCTGACATGCCAGGAGACTTAAATTTATGGCACTCCCCCTAGGACAGTAGGACTGAATAGTGTCTGCACTGCCAATGCTGTGCAGTATGCTGCATATTTGACATGATGGTAAAAAGGAAAGCTGTAAATAAAAGTGATATAGCTGGAGCAACAGCCAAACAGCATTTTGGAAACTGCTTTTGGTGTAGGAAAGCATATAATTTGAATGGCAGGACCTGATCGACAGAAGGGGCAGTGAAAGAGGCGGGGAAGAATTGGCTGTGGGTCTGGTTTGTCTATTCAACACCCACCTCCTCTGCACAGTCAAGCATCACACAAGGCAGACTCTCTCATACAATGGGTCATCATCTGCTGCCTACCGTCTGGGTGGAACTGGTAATGGATTGGGGTTCTTCCTCCTGGTTTGATGACTGAATGAAAAAAAAAAATTAAAAAAGGCTTGAATCTGAAAGGAAAAGTTCAGGTTTGTGGCTTCTTCATTGGACTGTTTGGGGAAAAACAATCTTGCTGGGGGGGGGGAGCTCTTAATCACCATTGTCTTTATTGAGGGTTATCCTATATTTGGACAGCTATAAATTTGATCTTTTAAAATTAATTGAAGGTTTTTAAAAATATGTATACATTTTAAAAGTAACCATTTTTGAAAATAATCATGTTCTTTATCTCATTTATGTATTTTTATTGTGTTCAAAACTAGCCACTTAGTTTGACCAGAATTGATAGATGAAGTTCTCCTGGAGCTTCTTTGAACAGTGGGAAGGTTACAGGAGATATCAAATAGCAGCTGCAGCCTCCACTCCTGTGGAGGCCCATCTGACTCAAGAAATGAGTATGTCTTCCCCGGATACAAAGAGTTCTTTTTCTATTTTTACAATAGGAGCAAGGAAGCACATTAATCAGGCATGGCCGTTCTCCTGAGGGAGGGTGGCGTCACCATTCTTATTTCTTCTTCCAGCTTTCCAGTGCACCAATGTTGGCAGATGTCGCCCATGGCTCACCTGATCACTTTGAGCACTTTGCTGTTCCCTGCCCTTGTCCTCAAAAGGTGACACATGCAGTGGGAAGTGGATTGTTTCTGCATCTTACCTGAATGCTTTCATTCTCCAGCAGGTCCTCACTACTAGTCCAGGACCAGTACCTTCACACCTTGACTTTTCTCAATCAGTTGAGCATACATGGTGCCGTAGCTTGCTTTGCAGGCAGATGGTTTTTCTTACTTATTAAGAAATTATAGTTATGCTGTCCCCTTGACTTTGGAGGGAAGATGTGTGTCCACGTTCACTTAGCCCAAGTGCTGTACACATTTTCTTACATTGATGTGTTTTTCTCTTCAGGTAATTGATAAGCTGAAGTTTTCAGATGCTCTTGTCCTGTTGCTCTTCACCAGTCAAGTATGTTCCCTTTTAGTTTAAACTTCAGAAGGATAGCTCTTGTCAAAATGATCATTATCTGCTCACTGATTGCCCTAAAAATCACAGGAAGATCATCCCCCAGCCAGCTCCATCCTGGTTTCACCATCCCCAGCCCCTTTTCCTTCTGCTGCTCAGGCCATGTATCTTAGTGCTACTTTTCAGTTTTAGCTGGATTTTTGCATTCAGTTTGACCTGTTAGCAGGTATTTCTACCCTTTAATCGCAGCTGAGAAACTCTCCTTCTCAGGTTGAGGCTTTCTGACACACACACAAACCCATGACCACCACCCCCTGCTTACAGACAGGCTGAGCAGCTGCCTTCATTTTCTTTTTCCAGAAGAACACGGCTGAAAGAAATATGGAAGTACTGTAATGCACTAGATTTGATGGAGACCACCAGAAGTCATATATGATCTCTCCTTGTTTTCTGCCTTACTTCATACTCACAGATAAAGTGCATCTATGTGGTGGGTTAGCCCTTGGC
>NW_010135598.1:0-735 GCF_000699245.1 Pterocles gutturalis
GCACATTTAAAAAGTGAACTGACAAAAAAATTAAGTTCTATTTTTAAAATATTTTCTATAAAAGCAAACATTTTCCAGGTTTAATAATTTGTCGGTTTTTCATTAGCATTTTTCAATTATTATAGTTTTACCCTGGCTGGCAGCAAACCAGTACAACACTGCTTGCTCACTTTCCCTTCTCTGCCCTCCTGGGGATGAGGGAGAGAACTAAAGGGATAAAGGGAAAAAAAGACTCACGGGTTGAGATAAGAACAATTTAATAACTAAACTACAATAATATTGAAAATAATAATAATGATGATGATAATAGCAATATATACAAATATACAAATGCATGATACACAGTGATACTGCTCACCACCCGATGACCAAAGCTTAGCTCATTCTCAGCTAACAATACCGGAGCAGGGAGAGTCCCAAAACTGCAACCTGGAATGGAGATAAGAACCTGAGTGTCCAAGAGACCAAGACAACTCTGAGAGAGGGGCAACCCACAGGGAGACAACCCAGAGCAAGAGAAAACATTTCTGGACAGAGCCTTACCTATATACTGGGTATGACGTGCATGATATGGAAGAGACCGTTGGCCAATTTAGGTTTCCTAAACCTAAGATCGAAACCTAGGCTAGTAATTGGGGCTATGCTCCCTCTCAGCTTCTTCTGCACCTGCAGACAGTGGCACATCAGAGAAGCTGAAAAGTCCTTGGCTGTCCTGGCAGCAACTATAAACATCAG
>NW_010135598.1:846-1443 GCF_000699245.1 Pterocles gutturalis
GCCAAAAGCCTTGTCCAGCCTGGCCTTGAACAAGCTTCCCTGGGCAACCACTTCCAGTACCTCACCACTCACAGTAAAATATTTCTTCCACACATCTAATCTAAATCTGTGCTCTTTCAGCTTAAAACTGTTGCCCCTCATCCTATCACACACTCCCTGATAAAGTGTCCCTCTGCATCTCTCCTGTAGGCCTCCCTTAAGTACTGGAAGGCCACAATAAGGTCTCCCCGGAGCCTTCTCTTCTCTTCAACCCCAACTTTCTCAGCCTGTCGTCGTACAGGAGGTGTTCCATCCCTCTGACTATCTTCATGGCCCTCCTCTGGACCTGCTCCAACAGATCGATGTCTTTCTTATATTGATGGTCCCAGAGCTGGATGCAAAACTCCAGGTGGGGTCTCACGAGAGCAGAACAGAGGGGGAGAATCACCTCCCTTGACCTGCTGGTCACACTTCTTTTGATGTAGCCCAGGATCCAGTTGGCCTTCTGGGCTCCAAGCACACCGTGCCAGGTCGTATTCAGCTTCTCATCAACCAACACCCTGAAGTCCTTCTCCTCAGGGCTGCTCTCAATCCATTCTTGCAAGGAGCGGCTGGGGG
>NW_010135598.1:1477-44955 GCF_000699245.1 Pterocles gutturalis
GGAGACCTTATCACTCTCTACAACTACCTGAAAGGAGGTTGTAGTGAGGTGGGTGCTGGCCTCTTCTCTAAAGTAACAAGTGATAGGACAAGAGGAAACTGCCTCAAGTTGCACCAGGGGAGGTTTAGGCTAGATATTAGAAAAAATTTCATCACTGAAAGAGTGGTCAGACATTGGAACAGGTTGCCCAGGGAAGTGGTGGAGTCACCATTCCTGGAGGTGTCCAAGAAACGTGTAGATGTTGTGCTTAGGGACATAGTTTAGTGGGTTAGGTGGTGTGGGTTGACGGTTGGACTTGATGATCCTTGAGGTCTTTTTCCAACCTGAATGATTCCATGATTCTATGATTCTATGATTCTCTGCCCAGCCTGTATTTGTCCTTGGGATTGGCCGAACCCATATGCACAGGAACTTGCACTTGGTGTTGTTGAACTTCCATCTGTAGTTGATTTCTACTATATGATATTTCTGTGGAAGAATAACAAGGTAAAGCTATAAAATCAGTTTATCTTATTTATAAATTCTGCTGTGTCGTATGTGTAATATGCAAAATTTACCCGGAAGAGCATTACAATGAAGTAACAGATCATTTTCCCATCATAAATTAGTGCAAACTCACCCAAACCCAAACATGTTTCAAACTTTCAATCCATTCTCCACACAGCCTGCATTTATGCTTGGGATTGCCCTGATCCACATGCAGGAACTTGCAAGGAGGTAAGGAAGGTTGGTTTAATAGACTGCTGGATCCCCAGTTCCCCAAGAACTAAATTAAAGACATGTTTTTGACGAGGACAGGACAGTTTATATTTGAACTAGCTGCACTGTATTTTCTTTCCACACCCGTATAAGATGTTGTACACTCAAAAAACAGCTTAAGGCTTTACCTGCTTCTATCTATATAAAACCAGTTTTCATATATTTCCTTTCACCTCAACTTGATCTCTAAATACACACAAAAATTGTAAGCCTGGTTTCGTAGCACAAGTGGTACAGAAAGATGGGAGATTTTACAGTGGACATTGTTCAGTTACTGGAGAAGGATCTCATGGTTTCTTACAACAAGATTGTATGTATCTTTATTGCTTGTTGTTTGCATCTGGGATTTTTGGCCAAACATGCTGGTTTTCTGGCTCATGGAAGTCAGAGTGCAATTTGAAAACTCTGGGGAGCAGTTTCACCCAGTATTTTTGTCATTCTATCTCTCCACTTTCTCCCTAGCTCCTCCACTTGAGTGGCCTTTCTAAGACAACACTGCACTTAGAGAGGCTAGCTCTCCTTGTTCCAGGTAGGAGGCAGGTGCACTCTTCAGGAGAGTCCCGGCACAATTAAGTGATAAACCTACAGTAGCCCCAGCCTTTCAGATGCATGGAGACTGTTCCTGTTGCCACCTGGCCAGATGAACTGCTTGTCTCTGGTCGTGCTCTGAGCAGGAGATGGCAGCAGAGGCAGGTGAAGGAACTGGGGTAGAAGAAGACAGGAGCTGAGGAGGGCTACCAGATTACCCAAATATTTCACAATGACTTAGTGAAGTGCTACTACTTAGCTGTGTAGTCTTCTGATTACTCAGTACTATCAAAAAGACAGGGCACATTCTTTTTTCCTTTTTGTGAATAGGCAACACATGAAAATCCATCCCAAACAAATCCTAGAAAGTGAGAAAAGCAAGGTCTCTCCCTATAGAAAGCAGTACATCATATCAGTTGATGGTAAAGGGAGCAAAACTGTAGGGGCTGTATTGCTCATGGTGCTCAGCAAATAAAAGTTTTATTTTGGAATTCATAAAGTGGGATTTATCTGGCTGAGAGAAAGCAAAAGCAAGACCCATCAACTGTAACAAGACAAGGGACTCCAAGGCTGAATAAAGTAGTGGAGGAGTGATCAGTACATAGAGTAACATCTAATAGCACCTCTTCAATACTTCTACTGAGCCTTGTCTGAGAGAGAGATGTACGCAGTATTCCAACTACATTTTTGATAGATATTGCAAAATAAATTGAGAAAACTTAGTACACCAATTCACATTCCATTTAGACCTCCTAATTAAACGCTTTCTAAATTAGTGCTAGGGTAAGACGTCTGACTGTTGGACAAGCCCTGATAAGTGAACTGGCACTAAAGCACTTCATTCAGGTGTCTGAAGTCAGGTTGTTCATTCTGTTAAAGCTTCATTAAGGTCATGTAGAACTTGTGACTAATATCAAATGAAATGCCCTAAGTCTTAAGATCCATTTCATTTAAAATACATCTGAGACAGGCACAACAATTTAATTGTTATAGTCTCTGAGCAGGGGGTCATGTAAGAATAAAAGAGAGACACAGCAATTGGTAAGGCTGTTGACAGAAGAAAAGTGTTGATGAGCACATCTGACAAGATGAGTGGACCACTCACGTAAACAATTTCTGGTGCAGATTTGTCTGTTAGCCACACTAATAACCTCTTACTGCCCATGTGGTCTACAGAAATAATCTAACTGGTGTGAGCTATTAATTTAACAGCACGCCAGCCTCCAGCTCATTGGAACCATCACTACTTGTCATCAAGAAGAAGTGCGACTCTGAAAACACCTTGAAGGTCAATAGACTTTTAACAACCCACACTTACTCCAGTTATTTGTTGCTTCCATGTCACCACATTAACTTGGTGCTTAACCTCTCACCCTCTTCAAGCAAATCTAGACTGGGAGGACTTGTCAGTAAGACAGTTCACTAATGGGAAGCTTTGCACCTTTGAAAAATGAAGAATGCATTGGGAGTTGAGAAGAATTAAACCTTCTTAGTTTGTAGGAATTAGAGAAGATGGAGGGACTAAGAAACTAGATATAGAAAGGTCACACTGAAAGTTTAGCACCTCAATCCAGACAATTTCACAAAGGATGCCCTAGCACAAATTGTAATGCTGTTCGACAGGGTTTAAAGAATTGCTGTATTAAAAAAAAAAAAAAAAAGACACCTCTCCCCCAAAAAATTACTAAAGTTTGCAATAACTGTCTGAAATAATAATTTATTTGGTAAAATAAGAAATAATTACTTTAACTACAGGGCTTTTAAACACATATTTTACTTAAAGTGTCAATTTGGACTATGTGAAACGTAGCAAAACTTAGGGAATGTTATTGTTTCATTTGCTTTTACTGGTACTAATGGTCATCATAATCATATACGTTTTTTAATACAGCACTAATTCCTGAATAGAAAACTCACAAGTGAAAGGTAGAAATATTGACATTTTTATGTCTATCTGTTAGTGTCTGAGTACCTCAGACATCAGTAACATCTGGTAACTGCAGCCTCAGGGGTTAATGCAATAAACAGGCAAGAAAAATTGACTATGTCATTCTTTGAAACGCTTACATCACACTTGACTCACAGCCAAAGGATTTTAGTGCTTGCCATTATTATTTTATTGACACATCAAATCACTTCAATTTATAATTGTACAACCCTGTATATTCACATTCACCTTTTTAATACACCATGGAATTCTTCTGACTGACAATCTGTGAAGTGAATAAGAATGTTGCTTATTGCATACATACTGCCCCATACATACTGCTAGCAAGTAAGATGGGAAAAGGACTGATGCCTTCATTTTCTTTGGAAGATGCAGAAACCAGAAAAATCTCCTTCTGACTCATACACAAATAGTTTCTCTTCTTTATTTAGCAGAAGTGTGGCACAATATACCCATTCAATAAAAAATCAGTCCTTTCTAATGGTAGTTTTCCACTCTGAAGTATGCTATTTTACAGTCGAGCCATTATTTGTCGGATAAGAAATAACAAAGGGATGAATACAGCCAGAAGCTTAGTTGGAGGAGAAAAATACAGAGTGATATCGTTTGTGTTTACTGCACTAGTTATATGAAAGGAAAAACAACAGATGATGCCAACTTCTCCTTCCAACTACCTGCCAATGCAAACTGGTACCTCCATTACTAAAAATTTAAATCCTGGAATATTTTTTTCCACCAGTTTAATGAATTATTATCTCAAAGATGATTAATAAACAAGGTGTTTTTTTCAAAATCCTAATAAAAAATATGTTTAGGATTTAATATTTTTACTAGATCAGATTTAACATTATAATGAAATCAACTTGCACTGGATTCCAATGTTCTTCTCAGACTGGATCACTGCAATTTCTTAGGGGGGGTGTGGGTAACATTAGAGAGGATACAATGTCTATCATCATCACAAACTTCCTCTTACTTTAGGTAAGTGTTGCTGTTCAGATGACAGAAGAGGTGCTGTGTTACCTTATGTTAAGTGCTAGACTCAGTGGGAAGACTTGGAGTCTTGCAATAAGCACATGGCTTTAAATATAAGAGCTTAGAGACATTTTGTCTGCCTTCATGATCCCTTTCCTTTCTTCTTTTCATCTTTAAATGAGACTTATAATTCAGATCTTTGAAAGTCATTGTTAGCTTAAGAAAGTTACAACATGGCACATGAAATGTCACAATCCTTCCTAAATTTGAAAGAAGAAAACACCTCTTCAGTGCAGCAAGTTTCCGTTTGCACTCGCCAAAGTATTGCCTCTGTCTTAGAAGCACTGCTTGTTAACATGAACTCTATTCTAAGAAGGAGGTTTCAGAAAAACTGAATTACTGTTGAAGCCCCAGCCACACAACTGCAGAAGTGCTTCTTGTACTTGGACTAGGAAGAGGATTTAGTATTCCAAGGAGTCCAGACTGTAAGAGAGAAAGGTGTTTGAAGTACAGCCTCTAATGAAACAAACAGCTGCAGTAAGAAAATAAGAGGAATCTGGATCAAAAAGAGTGTTCCAGGTCAAATCAACCAAGTACAAAAATTTTGTCAAGATTGAACCAATGTACACCCCTGCCCCAAAACACCTAATTTTAAAATTCGACAATAAAAATTGAATATTTGAGGCAACGTAAAATACTTCTGTGCTAATTTCCTAATTAAAAAATCTGGTCCTTGTCACCAGGAAGAAAAACAGGCAAGCTGCAGTCTCTGGTATGCATTTTTCACATAGTTTTTCTCAAACTCACCTACACTCTGGGAAGCTGCAGACACATGTGGAGTGGTATGTTTCTCTCATAGCAGTCCTGCAATAAATCAATGTTATAATAAAATGTTTTGATATGACTTTAGATGAAATAGCTTAGGACAAAGCTCTGCATTGCAATGAAGGGCCTGTAGGAGAAAAGACAAAAAGAAGAGCTGAAAGTTCAGAATTACTCATCATACAATAGCAACATAGGAACAATCAGGTTAGAAGGGACCTCAAGAGGTCTTCGGTTCAATGTCCTGCTCAAAGCAGGGTTGACACTGAATTCAGACCATATTGCTCTAGCTGGGACTATAAAACCTCCATAGCCAGAAATGCCACAGCCTCCCCAGGCAGATGTTTCAATGGCTCTTCATCCTCATAGTAATAAATTATTTCTGTATATCCATCTGGAATCTTCCCCATTTTGATTTATGATCATTGCCTCTCATTTTTCCCACCCTGTATTACTGTGAAGGGCCTGGCTTTATCTTTTTGATGACATCCTTGCAGGTCCCAAAGCTGTCTCATCTCCAGGCTGAACAAGCCTGGGTTCCTCAGCTTCATCACAGGACACAAGATCCAGCCTCCTGGGAGCCCTCTGCTGACCCTGCTGTAGTGTTTTGGTATCTTTCCTGTAACCAGGGGACTCAAAACTGGACCCAGTATGAAAGTTGCAGTCTCGCAAGTGCTGAATAAAGCAGAATAATCACTTCACTTCAAGCTACACTCCTGGTTAATATAGCCTATGTCCCTTCACCACTTGCAGGACACAATGGCTCATACGTAACCTACTGGTCCATGTCCACCAGGATCCTGGGTCCTCTTCAGCAGAGCTGCTACCCAGTTAGTCCCCAGGCCCAGCCTGATGCAGAGGTTAGTCAAGTGCAGGGCTCTTCCTTTGTCCTTGTTGAAACACTGAAGTCAGTGTTTTACAAAGGAATCAGTGCAATACAGGGGTTCAGTTTTTCAGCTTGATTTAAAGTGCCCCTAAGGAACTCTAATTTCAGAAAATGACAACTGGACACTCCCTGTCCATCTGAACCATGCATGTAAATGAAGAATTCCAATGACTTGATCTGGACAACAGATAGAAAAAAAATCAAAAGCCTAACCAGATATCTACAGGAGAATGGTTATTAAATCACTGTTACAATTTACATTAGACTTTCTCCTCTTTTCCTTTTCCTTAGGGTCCCTGGCCCAGGAGGATCATCATCCAATTGACTGTATGCTTTCTTTGTGGGACTGCATCATCCGTTTTTATTCTCAGAAGTTGTTATTACAGATACCTGCTCTTTCCATTGCATCTATTTCCTTGATTGAAACCTTTGCAAAGGTTTTCATCAAGACCTCCATTACAGCCAGCCTCCTTTTGTTGAGGGATAAGATAACAATGCAACCCCACTGAGCACAAAGTGGTGAGGTGCATGTCCTGATCCACATGGTGTGAGAGGATCTCCATCATTTCTGAAGCCACCATGAACAGCCATTGACATGCCCTTGAGAACAGTGGATCAAAATAAATTCATGCTGAATCCTTTCGTCATCTGGGAAATTATGCAAGTGGGGTATCCCTCTGACTTCTTTTTCCCATATCCATTTCTAGTCCCATTCTGATGAAGCACTTTCCAGACACCTCTCTGCTCACAGTTCAAATCCTGTGTCCTTACAAGCATACCTAGTCACCATTCATCATCACTAATTCCACAAAAAGCCTGATTTCTACTCAGACCAGCTGGTGTATAGCAATTATTAATGGGCTCACCTCCAATTTCATTGTTGGTGCTAAAAACAAATTTTAAAGCACATATATGTTAATCCAATGGGTGCAATTTTGATCCTTGATAGAGGAAAAAGAGATTGCTAGAAGCAGAGGCTGGCACAAGCCAATTAATATACCATTCTGAATACTTTGTTTGGACAGATCTCCCTATGGCATTTGGCAATAAATGAAGGTGTTCAAATCCATGCTTCTGGCAAGAAGAGTCTGAATTACACCCAAACTTAAAAATGGAAAATTCATATTATGAGACAAAATCAGGCCTCTTATGGAACCCTTGGTCATAGATTAGATACACCTAACTGTACTGACATGCTACTTAGAGGACAAGAGTATTGCAAAGCAACTTCCTTGAATTTTAGAATATTTGAATTTTAGTTGCTCTGCTTGCTGCAATGACCATATATCAGTCAAACTGTAAATATCAGCCTGGATTAAAATTTTCTGATTTTCTGGCAAATAGCATATACAATTCCAAGTCCATAGAGCAGATGTGTGTAAAATGCAATAAGTGTGTAACAAGATGTAAAACTACGTGAAACTTAAGAATTTTGCTAAGCTAGAATCGAGGGACAAATTTTAGATCCATATGAAAACATCTCAGAGATGTCTGTGCCTATGATACTAGCTTACCCCTTCAAAGGGTGATATCATATAAGCAGATGTTCTTCTGTTTAAATGTGCTCTCAATCTATAAATTATGGTACTTATGATGAAACTTTCTCTCCCCTGCCTCTATCCATTTGCCCGTCTATCCATGTGCCAAATAAGCCTTATGTACTGCATAACAAATGATGCATACATGTATGTGTAGAGATAGAAAAGTTCCACTGAAAAATGTGCCTAGAAGGGAACATGTCAATACGTAACTGGGGAAGCTAACCACCCCTAATGAGCCGAACCCAAGCTTTCTCAGCATTCAAACACCAAAAATTAGTTAAAACCTTCTTTACTTCTGTTGCACTGCAACTACAGGACCCAGCATAATTTTGCTACCTGCTGTTACTATTGCCATAGCAGAGATACTCCCTGTTACTGACACCGACTTTATTTCAATAAAGATGTGACAAATAAATGTAATGAAAGTAGGGAAGTGGGGAGGATAGAGAAGAGTAGTGGTAACAGGATTAACACAAATCAGCCTGACAGACTTAGTCACTCCAAAGCACCTGAAAATCAAGTCAGCATTGTCCAAATACCGTACTGCCTAGCCACAAACATTTGCTTTCTTTCTGGAAGGTATCAGACCACAAGTTAGAGGAGTGATCTATACAGAGAAAGAAAATTGGCAAAGATATGATGAGGCTTGTGCAAAAAAAAAAAAAAAAAAAAAAAAAAGAGAGAGAAAATAAAGGTTGAAGGCTGGATTAAAAATGAAGAATGTGATTCATTCAGGTAATTAGGAAGGAGAAAGCTGTGAAGACAAGACAGTTGCAATTTTGAATCTAGTCTGCATGTGGGAACAACTGAAGACAAGGATCTGAGGAAGCTGAAATGGCTAGGGAAATTGTATAAAATGATCACAATTTATGTGCGTGCAGATGAAAGAAGAAGAAGCTGCTATAACTGTGAAAAGAAACAGTAAGGTCCCAGCCAGGGTAGTTAACAATGCAGACAACACAAGGGAGGTTGACTTTGGAGCACATTTCTAAGTACTGTGCTTAGAAATGTGCCTGAAGAAGAGACATCTCCAACTAACTGCTCGGAGCGACAAAGCAAGATAGAAAAATTGCTGATATCTACATCATCAACAGAGACATCAGCCTCGGTTGTTCTTAAGGTGAAATTAAGATGGAAGCTACAAGCTTGTAAATGAAGGTAACTTGCTTGTTTAAAAGCCATACAAAATAAGTGACTTGAGCCAGTGCAGGTTTTAGGCTTTATGTTTCTCTTCCCTTGCATTTATTACCCTCTGTCAGCTTTGCTGAGGAAGATCAGCCATGATTAATATTTCCCAGTAGAAGAAATTTATAAGCCTCCAACTGTAAAAGTACAGGGTGAATTCAACAGCTAAACTTTATAGCTTTCTGTATAATTGTTCAATTGTTGAAATATAACCAGCATTTTCAGTTAGCTGGCAGTTCACTCATCATTCAATTCTTAGTGTCCTTTCATCCCAGAGAACAAAACACTGCTGAAAATATATGCTCTGTTTTATGCTGGTGATAGGATTCCTTATTTTGTGTCTGTCTACAGAGGACACAGTTAAGGATGGGTGGAAAGAAAAAAAATCTGCCTGTAAAACTAACAGTGACCCAAAATATCACCAAAGGCTATGTTTTGGTCAGGTCAGTTACTAATTTACATTAGTTAACTGGGACAAACTGCATGACAGATTGCTAGACACAGCCAAGCTGCCTTTGAGTGCCTCTGCTTTCTATTCCTGAGTAGAGCTGTGGTACTTCTCCAGATGAACACCGGCCCTGCCTGCGCTTTGCAGATAGTAATTCTCCGTTCGTCACTGGTTCGAACAGTGCTTTAAATGTGTCATGGACAGTTATCTGCATCTTTTTAAACGGGTTGAAACAGGTCTGTGCTCTAGGTTATTTTTAATGATTATTGTTACTGCAGGGGTAGCAGAGGATGTTTGTATTCCCAACATCTGGCCCTGTGACTTCAGTAAGGAAATACAGACTTCTTTTCATGTTCAGGTGAGAGGAGTAATCAATACTAATCAGCAGAAGGGCCAGCAGCAAGATTACCCAGGCTTGTTTGTTGGCAGGAACAGTGCCAGATGCAACCCTGATACAGACTGAAGGTTATTTTTTAGGTCTGTGAGTAATTTCACTGCCTCTGCATGAAGAATTGCACCTAACAGAGTTATATGAGGTTCTGATTTGTGCATTGTGCCTGATAATGTGCATAAATAACAAGAACAGTTGATTTATTAAACAGAAATTCATCAATGGGAACATTCTCAAGCGGTCTGTTAGACTTTCCAATAGATCTGTGCCTGATCTTGGGGACTTCTTTGATTCAAAAATCCAGGAGCATCTGACAAATATTAAGTTAGCAAAAAATTGGCATTCGTATCATAAGAAAGTGTTCTCACATGGCCTCTTTTCTGTCTAAAGGTATCAGAGTGCTTAACAGGACTCCAGAGAAGGAGAGTGAGCATTGTTCCATTGTGCAGGCAGGGTACTGAGACAAAGTTGGAATAGCTCAAGACAGGCCACACAGCAAGACGGGGACACAGCCTATACAGAACCTCAGAGGCTCAGATCTCTCAACTTTTCTGCTTTGCCTCTTAAGGGAACTGGTCTCAACCATTGTTTGTTCACGGCAAATTAAATCCTCTGGACTTTAAGTATCCTCACTTCCCCCCAGTCTGCGTACTCAGTCAGTGTAAACTGCCTGTGTTAAATTTGGAGGTGTTCCACATCCCACCCGGCTGTGAATCTTTGCACTGACTGAAGCTAGAAATGGAAAAAAAATGACATATATCTCTGAGCAGGACCAGTCTTGAATGAAGTTGTTCGTAGCAGAAGAGAAGCTGTTTAAACTGTTACCACTCCATCATTTTAGCAGATACATCGGTCATTTCAGGTAGATTTCCTGCTCTGTTTTCAAAGTAAAAGCAGAAAACACAGCCAGTCATTTCCACAACTTTTGCCCATGATCAGGGTAAGAGCACTGAACAGAATTTAGCTGTGCCAAAATGGATAACGTTACATCATGAAGTAATTCCTCAAGAGGCTTTTCAACTTGAATTAAAGTTCTACCAAAATGGCTTCTAGAAATTTTGGGTTAAATTATTGAAAGGAAGGCATATCTCCCTGCCCCCAACAATTTGGCAGTAGTTTTTTAAAGATGCCAGCTCTTGCACTTGAATTAACATCTCCATATTGCCTGTTGGGTAAGTTGTTGGTAAACGGCTTTTTGATTTGTGGTACTACTCTGCAGAAGATGAGTCCCTTAGTTGCTTTGCTGAACTCCTGCTCTCGTTCATCTTACTTCTTTCTCGTTTGGTGAATGTTAATTTGCAACTTTTTGAGGGCCATTTCTAAACAAGCAGTGCTTGTAAGTGCCACTCAATCCTTGTTGTCCTTATTGGCATAAAAATTGATGTGAACAGCTGCAAAGGGACTTCTCACTTACCCTCTGCCTTCTCCCAAAAAGCTTTCAAAATTTGTGTTATATGCAAAAAATTATTTGAATAGCTTCAGTGATGTATTTCAGAGTCTGAATATAGACTACTTTCTTTTGATATATATTAAATAAAAGGTATATACTTGGTCTGTTATAAAAACTTCCATCAGTACTCTCTAACAGTAAAACAGGTGGTTGTATACCTTCAGTGACACAGTATTATTTCATAAAATAAATGCACTTCATCTCTTCCAACCTTTCAAAATATTTCTATCTTGCTTTTGTACTTTATCTTAAATTCAAATTGCCTTCAGATTATAAATACCATTAGAAAAAAATCAAATGTATGGGGTAGTCCTTTTGTTATGATCAAGAGTAATTCCATCTGATTATATCTGATTCATCCCCCAGTAAAGGATGTAAATCCTGCACTGGCACAGCATTTGCCTTAGTGATATAATAGGTCACTCTATTTTTAGTTCTGCAATCACCTACCAGCATGATAGGAGCAGCTTTAGAAAAGGTTATAAAGGTCATGTGCTTGCATGCTTAATTCATCGACTTTAAACTTTGATAAAGTGCTGCACTGACTGAGTAAACAATAAAGATACATATTTTCCTCAATATACAATAGACCCACATGTGAATAATGGAGGCACTTATGCTGTCCAGAGTGTGAATAATGAGGGCACTTATCCCATCCGCAGAACATGGCTTCACCGCTGCACTCCCATCTGGGAATCCTGCACCTTGAATCACTGCGTGCGTCACGGGTCTGCCCTCGGCACTGAGCCAGTCTCTAATCATGCAGGCACTTTGCATTGTTATCCGACAACATCACACCCTGTCAGCCAGGCCAGGCATATGATGTACCGGAGCTTGAACAGCAGTGGGATGGCTCAGTGCTGAGCAAGCCAAGACAGGAAGGATGGGGGGGAAGGTGTTTGAAATATGCAAACATACTATCTGCTTTTGATTTCCCACAGTTTAGTTCTCTCATGAGTTTTTGGCTCTGGAAACATAAAACATGAAAGACAATGGCTTGAAATCCCTGTCTCTTATGCCCAGACTGGATGAAACAGTCAGGTTTACCTGACTGCTTTGCTCACTAGTTGTTTCATGCATCCAGTCTGTAAAGTTTCGTGACTCCAGCAGACTGTGTATATGATAAATGGTCACATATTTTGCTCTACCCTACACAGATCACCATGGCTATTGCATAGCAATTTTAAAGCTTTCCAGAGCCTGTCAGCTACAGTAAGTCAGCTGGAGGTCTCCAGTGCCTGAAGAAGTTTGCATTTATTGTTTGTGGTACAGAATAAAGAGCCCTGCTGATCACTTTTAACTTCTCTTTTTTTCTGATCCATTAACACTCACCACAGGTGCACTATGAGATCAAAAGTAGCCATTGAAAAAAAGTACAACCTATGACCTGCCAAATTCCCAGGATTTTTAGGTTTTTGGTTCTCTGTAAAGTCTGCTTTCAGCTGATGTCCAAGAGTAGGGCTGATTTTGGAGTTCTGCAGCCTGTGTTTCTGAGCTCACTTTAAAGCTTAAAAAAAAAAAAAACAACTAAAAAAATGTTAACCAAATTACGGTTGTTATTATCATATAAGAATTCCTAGCAGAATTTATTTTTTAAGGTTCTGATCATTCTAGGGAGAAAGTTCTGGGCCAGATTTCTGTTTGTACTTGCCTTGGATCTTGTCTATCAAAAGAGTTACTTTCACACAAGAAAAAGGGAGCAGCACAAGGAATTTCAAAATCCACAGCAAAGCATTTGTATAATAAAACAGCTGTATGAACAATTTTGGCTTTTTACCTGCTCAATTTGTGCATTAAAAACTGATGATATTTCAAGTTTTTACAGTCAAACTTTTTGCGTTTGTTAACAGTTTTGTGTGCCCCATGTTAATCCTTTCCACTAGGCAGTAAAGCAACCTCATCAGATTCAAAATAAGATCAGTTCCAAGGAAAATTCTAGCACACACACCCACCCATCCCTTATTCTAATAGCTCTTTTCCTGAATTTTGTGATAAACTGAAACTGAGCAATGAGATTAAGCAGAGAAATAGATTAGATGCAGACCTTCCTTTACTTGCCTCCCCGTTGAACCACTAGGATTTCATTGTAGAGTGAAAAATCACATTCCATATCTGTAGTGCCTAATTCTTGCATGCATATTTTAAACTTAAAGTCCACAAAATTGTATTAATTGTTAATCAAGCACTCTTAGAAGTCTACATGCAGCTGTAGAATTTTTCTCCAAAATGGAAAACTGAAACAAGCAGGGTAGGTCTCGGAGATAGGTATCTTACCTGCTGGAGTAACCTGCAAATTACGTACCTCACCGCTAAGAACAGAAGAGTCTAGATGGCTATCTTGAAAAAGATAAGTCAGTTTTAAACTGAGTTAGTTAGAGTTGAAGTGTTGATTCTATCTTTGGAGTGAAAATCCACACTGAAAATGCATACTGATTTCAGTTCTGTTAAGACTTCATCCCACTGTCTTCAATGGAAGAAAAGGCAAAAGTTAACCAAGAATAAAAAGAGAAAATTGTTTGTAATAGGATTTGTGTGCTGCAGCCTTTTGGCCCCTTATGGCATGCTGCAGAGCTGGCAGGAAAACCATCACAATCATTTTTATTTTTCCTTCAATTTGTTGCAAGTCATCAGTTGGGTTGGTAGGGGCAGATTTTCAAAGGGAAGTTTGTTGGATCCACCTGCCAGCCCTCACCCAGGCTTATTCAGATTGTGTTTTTATACAAATGGAGTTGCACAATTCCCCATCCATGCATCCTAATAAGAAAATGTTTTTTCTTATCTGACAAAGACTGCCTCTTCATCCCATTTATTTGAATGCTGAGTCCGCAAACGGATCTAAGCCCAGAAGCTGCTGACCATGTCTTGGAAGCCTTTACTAAGATCCAGTGCCTGAGCATGTGGCAGGAATTTTAGTGGTGCTTACTTAGGTGAATAAGGATTTTGTATCTCATTCAAGCATAGCTAAGTATATAGCTGTCCAAATACATGCACAGTAACATTTGCAATAAATGTGGATGTGCATTTAATATTTATAGCTTTTGGGTGCTAAAATGAAAACTCAACTTAAAAAAACATTATCCTAAGGGAGACATTTTTTATCCTAATGGAGACATTTTTCATCCTACACGTACAACGTTCACATCAGAAAGCTAAATTATCATCTCTAAAGCCTGTTTTTGTTGTTTTTCCCTGCCATACGTTGTGTCTGAAACCAGTCACAGCTATAAGTGCCTGGAGACTACAATACTATTTGGATTGTACTACCCAAGTAATATACGTCAATGACTACAAACTGTTTTAAAGCATGATGGAGAAGAATGCACTTATGCATACACCATTTCCCAAGTCAAGGACACATACAAAGTCCTGCATCTGTGATGGAACAAGAGCATGAAGCAGTAAAGACTTGCCATTGAAGGAAAAGAAAGCATTGAAGACAAGGAGCTAGGGGTCTTGGTGAACATGACCCAGCAGTCTACCTCTGCAGGGATGACAGACGGCCACTTACTGAGCTGCATTAGCAACAGTATATTCTTGCTAACAGGTCCAGAGGAGCTTTTTTTCTCCTATATTCAGCACTTGTGAGACCACATTTGGAGTAATGCCTCCAGCTCTGGGCTGCCTACTGCAAGAAAGACACTGACAAACTGCAGCAAGTCCAGTGGAGGGACACCAAGATGAGGGGGCTGGAGCACCCGATGCATGAAAAGGAACTGACAGAATGGGGGTTGTTCAGTATAAAGAGAAGGTTAGAAGTAGGAAAATTGTTGTCACCTTCAACTACCTGCCACGTGGTTACAAGGAAGATGGTGCCACAGACACACAGTGATATTACAAGAGGTTTACCTCCAGGATTACCTCCTGGGCTCCTGGTGTTTCCCTGTCTGCAACAGGAGCACTCCTTATGCCACAGGTATCTCAGTGGATGAGCAGATCTGGGAACTCTTATCCAAGCCCTGCAGCTGACCATTGCTGAATGACCTCCTAGGCCACCTTGCACTGAAGAATGCTGTGGAAACAGGACTAAGTTAACAGCCCAAACTCAGCATTAGTTCGGCTTCACAGAACACAGTGTTCCCACTGCATTCTTCCTAAATAGTTATTCCTAGAGAATTCTTCATTAAAAGAAATTCTGACTTTGTATCAACTATCTTTGACTTCAGACGTGAGTTTATGTGGATTTACTGTGTGTGTAGTTCCAGGCTTTGAGCATCTCAGGAGCCAGCTGTGGCTGAGAAGGCTGTGAATTACATTGCACATTAATACAGACTCTCAGACCTTTTACTTGTGAAATTTCCTTTTTTTTTTTTTGTGGAAAACCTTTTAAATTTTGTGGGAAATCTCTTAAGTGACAGGATAAGCATCATGATTGGTTAACACAGTTTGGCAACTGCCAGGGAGGGTAAGGGAAAGAAAAGTTAACATTAGCCTTACATTTTCCAGGATTCAAAGCTGCAAACATATTGGGCATAAAGACAAGTGTCTTTACTTAGGATCTGAAGTGAAACGCTACATTCCTTCGGTCCGTTTAACGTTACTTGTCAATAGCATTGCTTTCACATAAAATTTCTGTGTTATTGTAAGATTACCTTTCAGACTGAGGACATCCACAAGTAAATGAAAAATGTCTTCCTTTGCTTTGTGAAATCATTCCCTTCTCTTCATGGACTACAGCCAAGGACTGTTTGTGATAGAGATGATTAATGCAGAAATCAAGTCTCATGTGAAAAGCCCTGGGAACGGTTACTTTATCTTTCAGCTTTTACTTTCAGTTGCATCAGGAAAGGCATACACATGTTTCCCTCCATGGGAACCAAAGTCGATAAATTGTTATAGTAAATTCCTTACTGCTGGGAAGCTTAGATGGACAACCTCACATAGTATCATCTGGTTCATTACTCAGAGCTTTCAGCTGACTGTGATTATAATATCTCAAAAAAAGCCCAACTATGGTCTTTTTCTTTCCTTGGGTATCATTCAGTTTAAAATGGATGATCACCATTTTGGTAAGAATTTCTGTTTCACTATACTAGAATAGTGCTTTTACTCCCCATTGTATGCCTTTGGAGAATGCTCTATTGCCTTGGTCTTGCAGCTTCTTGCAATGAAATCAATAACTGTTGTAGTCATTTATTATTAACGATGATAAAAGCTTTATTCTCCTCATGACAGATAAAAAAAAGTTACACTTGTTCATGACTTTGTCTGTGTTTCTTTAGCTTCACGCTTCCAAGGAGAATGGGTCTTTGGAATCTTAGTCTTTAGGTCAAAGCACAGTTTGTTGGTCTTGTAAAACAAATAATAATTATAAAGTCATTCCTCTGTTGTCTGTCACTCCTGACTACAAGAAGCTTCTGGAAACTGACGGGAAGAACCATGTATCAGAAATTAAAGAGTCTGTTTTCCTTTTTCTGATCCCACATTATAATCCAAATCTTTAAGCCAAGCATGATATCTTTTTTCTTTCTTTTTTTTTTTTTTTTTTTTTTTTTGCTAAGGACATTCATTAATTCTGCTAGCAAATCAGTAATTTCTTTCTAACTACTCAACCTATTGCATTTTATGCTATTTACAGACATGGCATTGCCTGCTATTTAAGTAGACTAAGTCTTTTGAGAGTGGACTGGTGAATGTGAACTTCTGAAACCTAATTGCCTCTGGGGTAATTTAAGGTATCTCTTCAAGCTTCTACTCCTCCTTCTTACCACAAAGATTCCACATGAGGCTGTGTTAATCTTTGACTTCCCCTTTGGAAGAAAAGTAGTGCTTGTTTCTTATATTAGGTCATAACAGCAATATTGAAAGGAATGGTTCAGCGCGCTTTGTTAGGAAACTCAGACTAATATTTAATGTATTGTTTATGGATCTGGCTAATTGAATAGGTTTGTACAGAGAAATTACTCTGGTACTTAACAACTGCATTAAAAACTAAAACCCACAAAATCACACACACACGGCTCAGTTTCCATTGTAGATTTGCATACAAGAAATACATGTAATTAAGTAGAAATGCTGAGGCTCATCCACAGTTTTAAACTTACACTGCTTTGTAATGTTCCTGACAGGTTTGTCAGCACCACAGAAAAAATCTAAGAAATGGAATTTACACCTGCCTGGCTCTTGGGTCTGTTACCCCAGTCAGTTATAAGACTTGCAGTGCTCAAGCTTCTTCAGGAATTAATAGGTAAGAAAGCAATTGCAGTAGAGCCACAAGAAAAAAGTAAACTGTGTCTACCCTAAGGATACCACTAAATGTGGATAATCACAGCTCTAATACTTAATTAGTCATAAAGAAGCCCATCTACCATTGACCAAACATCGATGCACTGTCTTTCATGCCTTTGACATTATAGAAGAGAAAGGACTTGTTAACATAAATTTTCTCAAAACCTTACTGAAGCAGTTTTAGATGTATCTGCAGATTCCTTCTCATTGCTACCTTTTTGACAAATATTTTGTTATGCTAAAACTCTAGTACATATTGCGGATTTACATGATGCTGACTGAGTTCTTTCACTCTGTTTCTTAAACATTATTTAATGCACTGCTAGAAGATAGTGAAAAGAGTCCACTATTAGTTAACATAAGATAGTTGTTTTGAATTCTTCCTGGACATTATCCTTACAGAAATTATTATGTTGATGGAACATCCTGAGGAAAAAAGGGAAGATAACTTACACTTTTTCAAACACACTTTAAAACCTCAGTTTCCACTTGACTCATGTTTGCAACATGCCTCTTCCAATGTATGGTTTGCACAAATATTTTTACGAACCAGTTCGCTGGGAGGAATGCTTCATTAAGATGACTTTCAAAAAAGTTTTTAAAATTACAGAGGGAGCCAACTGAAATGGGAAACACTATCTGTTTCATTACAGTCTCAATTAGAAACATATAGTATTTACTCTTTTCAATGAGAAGGAAATATTCTATGCTGCAAGGTCAGTACAATCACTCTGAATCCTCAGCTTTCGACTAAGTTTCTTGGTAACCAAGCTATACAGCGGATTAGTATCTATTTGCGACAATTTGGAGCCACAAATGAAAAATCAAGAACACTTCGTTCTATTCAAGAATAAATGTGAACAGGAAGGGAACAAATGCTGAGTTTCAAGTGACCCTTTTCCCAGTGGTAAACACCACAGTTTCAAAAGTTATCATCAGAGAATGTCAGACTTTCTGAAGACAATTATTTTTCTCTGCATAATCACAGTTTTAGTTTCTGATACAAGGTCAGGACTGTTCCATAAGAAATCTGTGCCAAAATAATGTTGCTGATTTTGCATATTAAGCAGCATTAAAAACAGCTGATGTTTGGTGCAGAAGCTAGCTGTCTGTGTGTAAAATCCACACTACATTAATACTAAATTATTTTCAGTGAGCAGATGTCTGATTTTCATTGTCTTGATTAACTTCTACTGTACCTGGGCACCATATAGTGCCAATAAAGTTATTGAAATTGAATTAACTTCATCTTTTCAGGGTACATTATCTCTTTGATGACTCTAGATCATGGTTTGATTTAATGCTCCTGGTAATCAGAAAGAATTAAATTTAAAGAACGCCATATGTGTTCAGAGTTGAGGAAGACTTTATGAAGGACATTTGTTAACAAAATAAAAGCTTTGTGAATTCAATTCATCCTAAAACAAATTAAAAAAGAAATTCTGGAGAAAGATGTCTTTTTTTTCTATTGTACCTTGGGAAGGCATCCAAGTACTAACAGTTGCTTTGTGGATTATTAATTTTTCAGGAAATATCTAATTTTTATTTCCATGTGCTTCCATATTTCCAGTGGAGTCACTTTAAAGAAAAAAGGTTGTTGAGGCAAAATACAAGTGAAACATTTGCCATAGTTTTTCATCTCACCTTTGAAAATCTCCTGTCACTACTGAGGAAAGGTAGAGTAGAGGAGGCTTTGAGTTCCTAGTCCCTTAGCTTCAGGCAAACTGTGGCTTTGATTGTTTTTTGTTTTCAAACTGGTTTCATTAAGTGAATACTTCTAGTCCCATTCTACCCTAAAAAAAATTATTTACAACACTGCAACCTGATAGGGAATCAAAAGCCAGCAATTCTTCCACTACGTGGTCTAAAATTCTTCCTTCTGACAACAACTTTATTTTTAAAAAAGGCTACAAAAACTAATTGTAATAGCTTTTAATGTGATTTAGCAAGTGGGAGAGCCCTTTCTGCCTTCAGAATCTTACATGACTTTTTACTGTGAAAAAACATCAGTACTCTACAATACAGAACAAAGCCTTATTTTCAGCTCTTTGGAATTATATTTGAAGGAAGAAGATACACAGCAGATGGTCAATAGGAGATAATTCAAATTGAAGAATTTTGAAAAACAGAAAATTAATTTAAATGCTTAGTTACAAATTTAGGAGAAACATTTTTAGCCTTCTCTGCCTGAAAGCATTTATTTACACATGCAAATTAAATGTTTGTTTCTAAATAGATACATGGTGGACAGGAGGTTGCATTAAGCTTGCACTACAGGACAATTTAGTTTGTAAAAACTATGTCTTGTTAGACAGAGCACATGACTTAAGTTTCAGTGATCCAGTGGGAAGGTGATGCCTGTTGATTATATATGAGTTTTGACTCTCTACAGCTTTAAAGAGTTACAGATTTTTACCTTTTCCTTTCTTGCATGACAGGAGACTATAAACTCATGTAGGCTGCTTCTGTTTTTAAAAAGTTTCAGATTAAATATTTAGCTAAGTACTAGTTACTGAGCAGTAAGAAACACATAAAAAACCTGCAGATTTTAATGTGTGCCAAATGTGGCATATGGTATGCAATTAAATAAAATAGTTGCTTAACATTTACAGTTTTAAGGACACTTAAATTTTTATTACTCTACAGATTTTTTTCCTTGAGAGGTGGGGGGGAATCCAGTTAAATCCAACTTTCAACTAACCAGGTACTTTTCTAGAAAGACTCTCATTCCCTTTGAACTGTATTGGAAAAAATATCAGGTGATACCTATATTTATGAACTAATCTTCCAGCTATCGAAATTATGTGAGGAACAGAGAAACAGGGGACAAGTATCCTTCAGTTGAAAGAGGCTGGATGGACAAGGTGAAATTTTGGCCCCACTGGCCATGGCTGCAATAGTTTGTGCTTCTGATTGCCAGAAGAGTCCTTGACAGAAGACTCCTTGGCAAGACTTTGGCCTGGGCCAATTAGGTCCTCTCCACATGACTCCTGTGGAGGGCTCAGGAGGTGGCATGGAGCTAGTCACAGTAGGCAACTCGAATGCAGCGATGCAGAGAAGAGTCCTAAGCATTTTTTATTTACTGATACAGTCAAAACTGCTGAATTCAGTGATTAAATTCCCACCAAGTTCAGGGTAGCCAGGATTTTCTCCATTGCTTCTAAGGAGCAAATTTATGTGACAAGCTCATTCATCTTCATAAATTAACACTTCTTTGTGGCTAGTCTGCATAACCTACAGTATTCATTGTGTCTATTTCCTTACATGCCACAGAAAGAAAATAGAAACAGTTACTTTATGTACTGTCTTAGAGCTCCTGAAACTTCAGTGAAAAAAAAAAAAGCAGTTTTAAGCCCTAAAAGACCATCGAATTGTTGTTGTTTGGTGTTATGTTTGGGTTTTTTTTAAAGGAAGTGCTGTGCCTCAGAATGGAATTATTTTTAATGACACGTCAGGAGTCATATTTTGAAATGTTTGTCAGCTTTTTAAAATGTGCTCTTGAATCTTATTAAGCTGTCAAAAGTATGACTAATATGTTAACAAGTAACATGATCTGCTGTAAATCAGTATTTCAGTGGAACAGATCTCAGAGCCAGGAGAAGAAGGAAGAAAGGCAATTGTTTGTAAACTTTTTGCTCTGACATTTTGTCCTCTCTGCCTCCACAGTGCACCACATCTCACTGCTCTAAGAGGCATTTAAATGCTTCACAGGCCGTGTCAGTGTAATCTGACCTAGGATGCTGGACACAGAAGCAAGTGAGGATAGCAAAAATGGAGAAAATACTTCCAAGGTAGCACTTTTGGTTTTCCGGCAATTTCAACCAAGAGTCAACATTTTCTACAGGAAGCAGTGTGATTCACAAAAGAGTCATTCAATCAAAAACCAATGTGTTCTTAATAGTTTTGACTGAAGACTTTCAGTAAACCCTGACATTAATTTAAATGGTAACAGGAAGGATGAACCTGTATCAAGATTAAAGCTTTCGCCATCAAACATCGAGAGGTACTCATTTGCTGGAAGGGACACAGGAGTGTATTGTTTTGCTACAGACAGAGTCACAGCTGGATTTTTGTCTAAATTAGGAAAAGAACTCTCAGGTTTAGTTTTGTTAGGAGTGAAATTGCTTGTCAGATAAACTAAGATAGAGTACAGGGTCATACTTATGTATGTTATTTTTATTGATCAAACGACCTATCTTCCATTTGCTCATGCATTCCGAATGTGAAAGAACAACTGACATCTGGAACAGTTTTCAAACTATTTGATGTAACCATTTTTAAAAGAAAACTGGCTGAATAAAATAATTATTCAATCAATTGAAATTGGAGTTTATTAGTAACAGCTGACTCTTGTATTTCTGGCTTAGCTGGAAGCAGTTCTGTGATCCCTGCTACCTCATGATTTTCAATAGATGCTGTAAACACAAAACATATATTATTTGTAAACAGCATGCCCTTTGCGATTTTGAATATGTAAATAGTTTTACTACTAAGAGGTCTTCCAAAGGGTAGCCTACTCACTAACTTGTTTTATTTCCCTGTATCTCTCTGGGAAGTTTTATAGGGAGTAAGTGTAGTTGGCAATTATGGCAACACCTAGATTGAGTGGGTCATGGCATGGACCACAGCTTGACTGGGACAAGGGTGATGGTCACTGCACAGTCCCTCTAGCCAGAGCCTCTGGGTTTTCTTTCTCCAGAAAACCTGGAGTGGGCTGGTGTACACTAGGGTCTCACCAAGAGCTCAAGAACATGGAAGGCCACCTCATCTAGTGATTTAGGTGTAAACACCACTATTCCCTTCACTTACAGAGCTACCGTTAAACAGATGCATGACAGAATTAAATTGATCAGATGCTACAGGGAGAGGAGCCAAGTAAGAACCAAAAGGGAAGAAGTATATGTTAGGCAGGAAACAGTGTACTGTTTCAAAGGAATTTGTATCATTTACTACTCCTACTGTCCAAAGCACTTTATGCAATTTATTTTTTTAAAAAAGAAAAATAATAATCCTGAACTACTTCATGTGAAGACTCTTCAAATTATAACTTGAGATTTTCTCACACGGACCTCCCAGATGTACATGGAAATTATAGACAGTATCAGTTCCTTCCTCTAGCCAATCTATTCATCACATACTCAGCCAAGTACATCAGCGTAATTTGGGGTCTTGGTTACATAAAGGAAAATGAAGCTGGATGTTTCATATACATGAGTCAGTTTTTCCCCATATTGACTATGTGACTGTCTCAGAAAGCCCTGATCGTGGTCAGTCAACTCTGCAAAGTGTCTTGCGTGCTTGAATGCCTATTTACCTTTCAAACACTGGGCCAATATCATGAAACCAGATGGAAATTCTTTGAAAATTGAGTACAGGATGGAGTTACTCCAAAGCCAGTGAGATAGGAGTTCAGGAAAAAGAATCACATTCTTCCAAATTTGATATGTCTCACAAAATTAATTCAATATTTCATCTTATCACAATACACATATTATTTATATTTTCTAACTTTTATTAATTAGAAGTAAACAACTAACTTGTCAATCCACTAGTAAAAAATCCCAACATTTTACATTTACAACGTTTTGCAGTGAAGTTATTTCTTCATGCTTACTCTATTATCAAAATACAACAGCATACAATGTTCTACTTGGAAAAAAAAAGTATAAATACAGGAAAACCATAGTATCTTCTTTCCTTAATTTGTACTCTATAATGTTTTATATTTTATGATCAACTTGTATTTCTCAAGACTTTTTAATGAGGGAATGTTTAACTAGTGTCATTTACTAAATAAGCACTTCACTAACATTATATAATTATGTACATATATTTATTCTTTCTTTTGATACTCCTTGCAGTATTTTTATGGTATTAAGATCTGTGTAAAAGTATCAACTATGGAATTAGTTAAACCACTCTTCTGGTTTTCGTTTAGGCTGTTATGTTCATTTCAGTGTTTCTAATATAAACCAAAGTTGGCTGAAATATGAGATATGTGTTTTTTGATGTCTGTATATAAAATTTAGTGCTATATGAATTCACTAGATTAATTGCTATTCTAGTAGATGCATCATCAGGCAAAAGAAACTTGCCTATTGATAACAGGCAAGTGTGCCTCCGTGGTCTATAAGAACACATAAGCAAGTGCTTGCTTTTATGCACTGAAGACACCAAAACAGGGGGCAAGCCTAAAAGAAAGCTCACGGCAGTACTATGATCCTTCTACCTGAAGAAGTTTGAAACATGAACTTCAGATATGTGCAGTAGACATTATGGATCATATATGAGATTATCTCATATATATATTTATGATTCTAACATTACTGCTGTATTTAGGAAGCGTAATAGGCACAATGACCAGATGTGCTAAGAAAAGTGAATGAATAGAAAAACCACATGTCACTAAGCAATATATTAAATCAGTGCTGCCATTCTGTAGGGCAATTCAGAGCTGAACCCTAACTATAGGTTTACCAAACTGACTTTTGCAGGACCTAATACAGGCCTTTAGCCTACCTAGTCTGCAGCTGCTCTTTGTGAATACAATCCTCCTTATTCATTGAAGTAATACTTTTCCCAGATCATGTTGCAATTTTATCAGCATCGTTGGTTCTAGCCACTGGAGTGCATTTGTGGCCATCTCCAGTGGACTTCCCTTTGCTTCTGAAGTAGATATATAACATGCTGATGATGTGTGTCTGAAGCCTGCAGCTTTCTTGTGACTTTTGGCAGGAGTACTAGTGTTCAAACATTATAAATCTGTGTGCTAGACTTTACAGAACGGAACATTCAAAAATGATCAGAGTAATGTGGGCCAAATTCAGCTATGGTTTTGATTAAAAGTTTGATAGAAACCTCAGGAAAATGACAACACGCTTCCATAGATAAGCTCTGCAACATTTATATTGCACTTCACTGCACTGAGTTGATTCAGAATGTATTTGCTTTTCCTGGCCATAGTTTAAGTGCTCAATGAAGTTATATTCTGTTATTAAGTGCTGACTCTTTTTCCCAAGATTAATGGGTTTTGGTTGTCCAGAGAGATGAAGTCTTTTGAAGAAGATGAAATATACTGAACTGAGTAACATCACAGATTCTGGGATTTTGCCCTTTCATGGTATAAAGAATGCAAAAAAATAAAGCACTTTCCAGATCAGTGGCCTAAGATTATTTCATTCTTTGTGCCATATCTTATGAGCCTTCAGGAATAATCGGAGCATTTTTCCTGATGGAGCTTGTTAAATGTGCCTTTCATAAATGCCCAGGAAGTAGACTTGACACTGTAACTTGACCCAATAATGAAAATGAAAGGCTAGCGTGGAGTATTCTGCGATGACAAAAAGCCAAACAAATTCAATTATCCTTACCCTATCATTCAGCAAATTTTGTGATTTCTGAATGATTAAATAATTTTATGTATCCATTCTGTGCTGTTTAACTGATCACATAAGAACCCATGAATCAAACATAGAATCATAGAACCATAGAATGGTTTGGGTTGGAAGGCACCTTAAAGATCATCTAGTTCCAACCCCCCTGCCATGGGCAGGGACACCCTCCACTAGCCCAGGTTGCTCAAAGCCTCATCCAGCCTGGACGTGAACACCTCCAGGGATGGGGCATCCACAGCTTCCCTGGGCAACCTGCTCCAGTATCTCACTACCCTCACAGTGAAAAATTTCTTCCTAATATCTAATCTAAATCTCCCCTCTTTCAGCTTATACCCATTACCCCTTGTCCTATCACTCACTACACTCCCTGATGCAGAGTGCCTCCCCATCTCTCCTGTAGCCCCCTTCAGGTACTGGAAGGCTGCTATTTGGTCTCCTCGGAGCCTTCTTTTCTCCAAGCTGAACAACCCCAACTCTCTCAGCCTGTCCTTATAGGGGAGGTGCTCCAGCCCTCTGACCATCTTCATGGCCCTCCTCTGGACTCTCTCCAATAGGTCCAGGTCTTTTTTATGTTGGGCACCTCAGAGCCAACACAGTACTACCCCACAGTAGTTCAGGTGGGGTCTCACGAGAGCAAAGTAGAGGGGGAGAATCACCTCCTTCGACCTGCTGCTAATGCTTCTTTTGATGCAAGACCTAGCTATGTATCTTCTTTGCCACTGTAGCAGGATTCCGAGCTGTACATTGCATATTAAACAGCTTGAGAGCAAACTACATAAATACCCAATTTCTATTCACTACTGTCATGTAACTGTCTTAGTGTCACCTGAACATATTAGAAATGGCAGAATAGCAATGTTATACCAAGGCTTCATCACTGCATGCTCCTTGCATATTTATCCATCTGAAAGAGCAATAGAGTCAATACACCCATTGCACATTTCAGCCAGACATTGGCCACTATGCTTTTCTTTCTTTCTTTAACAAGAGGAATTGTACATAGATATAAAACAGACACTGCTGCAAGAATACTGGCAGAACAACAAATGACTCGATGTGTGGAGAAATTCTCAATAAGGAAAAATACATGTTGGCAATATTGCTTGATCTACGTTTTAAGCTTGAAGATACACATTCAGTGTAAACATAACTATCATGCAGAAATGTTCTCAGAAATAAATCTGTAGGTCACGTCCTATTCTGTCTCTCAATATTTTGGTCAAATACTGGACATTTCTGGAAGACAGAGTATATGTACAACAAATATCTCCCAAAAGGCTAAATGAACAAAGGATAAATATTTCAGGTACACATACCTACAAAATTAAGGTATTAGCAAGAAAATATCTGCCATTCTTGCATGAAATACACCATGAAGAAGCCTTCAGTGCCCTCCTACTAGTCAGAGGACTGAACAGTCACAAGTTGACACTAAAAAGGAGTGTGAGGACATCCTACTCACAGAGAAACCAGTGCACACTCCATCTTGTGTCATTGCCATAACATCTCATTTTCAGCAGAAAGAGCATTTGCAATGAGCTGCATATACTGTACAGTATGGCAGGTGCTTGGTAAGCATCTCACAGTCCAAACTATTGAAAGAATGACTTCTTCTTCCACCCAGCCCTTCTACCTCATTCCTACAGCCCTACCTGCAGTAACAAAAAATACACCTCTTCTAGTCTCATGTTGCGGTCTTCCTATGTCCCAAGGAATTAAGACTGACAGACTGTCTCACTGAATTAAATAGCAAAATTTCCAATTACTTCAATAAAGCTGGAACTCTTCTCCTTGGAGTAGATCCTCAATTGCACATAAGCCTCAATTCACTTGAAGCTAACCACTGTACCAGCCAAGGAGCTTTCCTGACATATCTTTCCAGCAAAAGAAAACTGTCACTGTCCCATTTCACTTCTGCCTGCTTGAACTGCAGCAGTATGGCAATGGGGAGGCTAACTGCAATCACCCACCCACTTTTACTACCATTATAGAATTCAGCACCAAGTTCACTCGTTTGCAGAACATGATCCTTTCCACTCTCTTTTGGCTTTTCTACTGGTGGCACAGTACCGCAGAAGTGGATAGTTTAGGTATGCTGAGGCAGTTTGCAGCTCAGAGCTGGCAAAGGGGCAAACAGCTAGTTCATTTGCAGTTCACTAGGGGGCTGCACTCCCAAGGAACAATAAAAAACATGCTATCACCAGTAACCAGCTGTTGTAAGATCAAGCCATCATGTAAAAAAGTCCACAGATGAGTAGAAGCAGAATTAGAGGACATTACAAATTGAATTTCCAAGTCAGAAGGACCCTGCAGGCTGTGCAATGGGGTGACAGTGAGAGGCCCCACAGGCTGGAGAGCACACAGATTCCAGACCGAACGTCTCCGCTTGGATACATACACAGGCACTGCTTCAATACTAGGACATGCTATTTGGCAACAACTTTCCTTCAGGGTGGGAGGAGGATCTCATTTGCAGAAATCTGTAGGAAAAGCCACAGCATTTCTTTGTCTCCTTGCTTTGTTGATGTGCCCTGAGAGCCACGCTGAAAGCATGAAGGGCTGAAAGCTGCTTTATCTGCAGGGAAAAGACAGCATAAGAAGAGGTGGTGTTTCTCTTTTGTCAGTACGGTTGCTTGTTTTAACTGTCCTTTCTTCTTTGTCCTTGGTTTTACCACTGCAGTCTGAAGGAAGGAGATGTTCACAGGTCAGCCCTCAGACCCTTGCCAGGCTGTTTCACTGGATAATTTCTTCTAGTTCGGATTCTCTCACTACATGTGTTTGTGCTGTTTGGGGGCCTGTGAATTTGATCCTCAATAGTCATCACTTTGCCAGGTTACCTTTCCCCTGAGGGTTTGGCTCCATCAAATACAGGCCTGGTGAAGTGTACTCTGTCCCTACAAAAGGGACCTGCAAAATCAAAGCTAGAGCCGTTCACAGCAGCTCTGTCTCCTGTTGGCATGGCCTCTCTCCCTGAAGCTGCAGGCAGTATGTCCATGGTCCATCTTCCATGTGGATCAGATTCCACAATGATGTTTATATGGTCCCTGCTTTATCATTCTGCAGTCCAGAAAGAAGATATTCACATGGATCCTAATCCAAAAAATGTGAATATTTTTGGGGCCATCAGAAAGAGAAGTCTGATATCCTGTGGTTTCTGAAAGCTCTCCTCTGAGCAGCATGGGGTGATCTTGGAGAGAGCCTTTGCAGAGCACAGGCACGATGATGTGATTCTCAGCCATGGTAAATACTTTGGCTCAGATTCCCCATGGACTAATATGTCATATTTCCATCTGAATGACATGAGACTTGTATGTTCATGTTTCTAATCCCCTAATCAAATCTCATTCCGTTTGTCTGGATCATATAATAACATTTTGGTCTACAACAAACACACTTCTCAGTAACAGTAAACTTACTTTAGACACATTTGTGGGGCCCCAGGCTGGCTAAGAATTGGTCTACAGTTACAGCAAACGGGGTTGTACCTGTGTTTGCTCCTGTGGAAAGGTTTTAACAAGGTGGATTGATAATATTATTGGAGAATGTGGGCTGTAATGATTTTTACCTGGTGGGGAGTTATTCATCTGAATGTTGTTTTATCATTTCAAATGTTACTTGTGGGAAGGGAATGTCACAGCTCGCCAAGAGCTACATTATGTCAGCTGCCATGCTCTATAAACAGATTACACACACCTTACATAAACAAACTGTGGTTAGCTAATTATCCTGAACAAAAATACACACACAGACTAGAAAATTCATTTCAAAATGATTAATTACATAAATTTTAGTTTCACTTCAGCAACATATTTCCAATATCCCCATGTGTAGCTGCAGCTTAATAAAACTCCCTGTAAGATTACCACCATTTAGCTGGTTTCACAAGTTCAGTTCTGTTGTACAGAATCATGCCATGTTGTGAATTCAGTACTAACCACATTGTAAACTATGACCTAACTTGGCAGAGAGGCTGTATATATTGTAAATAGATATTATGACAGGTGTATCAGCTAGTGCCAACAATCAACTTTTAAAAAAATATGTAGTATCAAATGATTATGGTCATAAATAAACTGGAAAAATTGTAAATGGCTTATTAAAATATTCAGCAAAAATGTTTTATTCAGAGGGTCATTTCTCATTATCCATGTCATCAAGTTGGAAATTAGAAGTAAAATGTTAAGTCACACCAATGCATTTTACTCCCTTTTCCCAGAAGTTATATGTAGTGTATAGTAATAGATTCTTGGGGCAGGAGGGGGGACCTTAAAAGCACTGTAATTATTTTTTTGTCAAATAAGAGAGTTCAATAAAAACCAGCACATCTCTGCCTTATCTGTGTCTTCCTTTTAGGAAAAATGTTGAGTTTTCAAAAATTTTTGACAGCATGAAGGTTGAAACAAATACCAGAGAAAGAAAAAAAAACCCAACCCAAAACCAAAACAAAACCAAAAAAACAACCAACCAACCAAAAAAGACTTTCAAGAGAGATGGTAGAATTCTCTCGAAAAACAGGTTCAAAGCATGATTGACTGGACAGCAAAATACTTCAAAGTCCAGAAGGACCAAGATGCTCGAAGGAAGTGATTAACCAGCAAAGTTAATGATTTTAAATACATACTTCCCTATGCTAACGTACAGCAATAAATGCATCAAACAACTTAACAAATGTTGATACAGCCTACGAATGGTTACCATATGTGGTTCCTGACTTTGTGTATACTGGGTAGTATATTTATTCCAGTGGTAAATAAAATCTTAATTCAGCAACCCAGTGGTTTACCAGTAGGGCATGTGTGGATATCCAGCTTTTAAGAAAAACATTCTTAGTGGTATTCATAGCCACATTACAAAACTCTGCAGACATAAAGTCCCTCATGAACTTCCACTGGAATTCCAGCCTAATATGGAACTCATGGGCTATAATAAGGATTTGATTTTGTGACGTCTAAGGCAAAGCACTGGTTATGAACTGCTAGAATGTTCAGAAATAAGCACAGAATTGACAACTTCAGAATATTCTCCAACATATTAGCAGTACATACTGGTCAGATACTCCACAAATCTAGTGGGGTGTCATGTGTTAAAGCTATTTGGAGCAAGAAAAATGTCAACATAGCACACTAAGATCTTATTTTATTCTAGTTAATGGTTACTAACCAATGCTCCGTTCCTACTTCTGCCTTAACTCTCATGAAAGCATTATGGGCGAAAACTGAAGCACTAAATATAATTATTTGGTAGCAAAGATATTCTCAGTTCTAAGAGTTTGTTTCATATTGTTATGCAAGAAAGTATTTACAAATATGTAAGAAAACATAGATGAATAAACCCAGAACATTTCCTTTGACTTCCAAAGTCATGCTTAATTTAGCAAACCTCTTGGAAAAGAAGAGAAACTCATAAAAGGAAATACATCCCAAAAAAATTAAGGTTGCAAAAATTAAGAGAACTCAATAATAAGACTGCCCACTTAGCTGTAAGCTAGTATCCTTCTGCAAGTACATTCAAGAGACTGTGAAATTAGACTGTAATGTACTATTTTTTTTTCAGGTCTTCTGTCCAAGCGACTGGGCAGAGTAGGCCATTATCCAGGACTAACTTGAATATAGGTACTTGCTGCTTGCTGCAGAAGTTGAAAGAAATGCAGGGCAAGTAAAATGTCGGGATTGTTCTCATGGTAAGTTACATTTTTGCCCTCTGAACAACTAGATTCAACCTCTCCCAGAGGTCCTAGGCATTGCTCAGCAAGGTGTGTTATTCACATTCATCATAGTTTACCTGGTGGAAACTACTTATCACTCTGTGTTCACATTATGAGCCTGGAAGTGGGAATCCAAAATGAAAGGGCTGCTTCTGAAAAAAAATCCATCCTTGTATTTTAAAGTTTGGAACCATACGTCCTAGGAAATCTTGATAAAATTAATCCTTTATCTCACAGGAATGGGAGAAAAAACAAAGATTTTTTTTTTAAGTGCTTTGAAAAGAAAACCCTGAGTGATGAGTCTTACAGAAAACACCGTGAAATGACTAGTGTGGCTTTTTTAGCAAGATAGTATATAGCAAGGCTAGGAGAAACAGAGAAAATAAACGATTAAGGAGTTGCTCATTAAATAAGTGCTTTCTGCAGTGAATAAGGCAGAGATCTTGCAGGAAAGAAATGCATGATGACAGAAGCTGCAAATAATCTAAAAACCAAATCACTGGATGATTAAATTAATTTTGGAAAACAAACAAACAACCTTTTGGTATTTTCTAGCTTGCAGCTGCATGAGTTTGCACCTAAAGGCAGGTATGTGATTTACTTGCTTACAGCAAGTGGCTCTTAAATCTAGAAAAGAAAAAAAAACAAAACAACTTTCCTGTGAATTCTTAAAAAGCATATTATCAGGGTAAGAATTCCTCAGTCCGCAGAATGAACTGAGCTGCAGCTGGTAACAGTAGTGGGTTCTTAGTTGTTGCGTACACCAGGCAGAATGGACAAGACCCGAAGTTTGGTCACTAAGTGGCTGGTCCTCTGCAGTCAGCAGAGAAACGGGGAGTGGGGAACCCCAGGTACTTCCCAGCAACTGGGCAAGTCCCCTAGGTGTGGCAGCCTTTTTTTTCCTGCTGTTCCCAAACTCGTCCAAGCTTTCACTATTTGTTCCATGTACTCCATATAGATTTCTCTCTTTTTCCTACTTTAAATAATGACATATTCATTCTCCCACCTCATCCGAGAGTTTCAATGGCTGCTCAAGTGATTTCCCAACAGAGAAGACTTCCAGAGGGCAGAAACACACAATAAAATGGAGGCTTCAGATCTTATTATTTTTGTCCATGGGAGTTTAAATTAAAGGGAGTTTTGGGTCCAACCTCAGACGTGTTGGAGATCCCAGTTGCTCTTTTCCTTTCCCTCTAGCTGTGCACCCTGCAATAACTCCAGGCAGCAGTCACAAGGCTCCCACACTCCAGCTACTCCCTGTCAGCTGCTCCCCAGTTCTTGATGCCCGAGGGCAAGGTTAAGATGTGGGCGGAAGGCTGAAAGGTACCTGAAGCAATCTGCTGTTTTGGTGAAGAATATGAGAAGTGAGAAAAAAAATACACATTACAAGCTTGTAGGCAAATGGAAAAGGGTGAATATGCAGTTAAAATTATACAGAGAATAGGTTTGGGCTTCAGTAGGAGAATAGGAGAGGTAGGTGGTGAGTGTGTGGTTCAAGAGGTGTGACAGAAGGGTGGAGGACATAAGGATGATGATAGAGCACTGGACTGGTTGTACAGCAAGTTTTCTGTAAACATTACTTGGAGTCCTGTCCATACTTCAATGAATAAAGGCCTTCATGTTAATACAGACTTCAGCAGAAATACAAACACTAACTGGTAGCTACAGTTTACCAGCAGATATATTAAGTAATGCACACATCGTGATTAGTTACTGCAGCAAGGCAGGCACACAGAGAACATCATGTCCTGCTTCTTTGTGAAGAAAGAAAGGCAGAGAGGCGAAGCTCTGCTGCAGAAAGATTGCTACATGCCTGACTTCCAGACATGCTCCCTCTCACCTCACTGTGCTTCTGCTTATTTAATGTACTTGGGGGCTTTCAGCTAAACCCTTTAATGAAGCTCTGACCATGCATTACCAAGCCAAGCCAATACGCCAGCTGCACCATGTAGCATGTCACTGCTTTCTGGAAGAAAGGAAAGAAAAAGCTTGAAAAGGCTTTCTGTGAAAGACAGGTAGTACTTTGTATTGTGTCAGCATGCTGTGTGTTGGTCTTGTTCTGCAACCACTTCTCACCTAGCTACTACGTGCACACACAGTAGTAATATTTAAGTCTTTTTAAGTTTATTAATTTGTGGTTTTTAAGTACAGAGTAGACCAATTTAACCAATGACTATGACCTCCTGCATAAGAGGCCCTACTGAATCCTGCATCTGGTCATGTGTTCACATTTCTAACTATTTTGCCATCCTAAAGCAACCTTCCCTTCTCCAGCTGTTAAACTTCTACTGTAGACATATACTGTGACTTGTAATGTTATCCAGGAGTTAAGGGTTAAACTACAACCTATTATTCTCCACAAAAACAAGGAAATCTCTAAGCAGCTGACAAAAATCTTCTTAGGAATTGTTATGTTCAGCAGCAACAGCTGAAAGCATTTAGTTTATGAGCCAGTATTCATCTTCAAAGGCTTTATTCTGCTCAGAAAAGAAAGAACAAGAGATCAATTAAGATCTCATCCAGTGTGCTAGTAACAGTGGGAAACATACCTCACACAAGTCGTATAATCTTGGAATATATCCTAAGCAAACCAAAGTCTGATTTTCACTTTCTTACCTTTCATAGACTGTACAGATACTGCTTCAGACTGAGATGAACAATTTTGGGAAACATGAACAAAACAAACTTTTGGGAGCTCAGTTCTGAAAAAGGAAATTGTATGCAAGGTCCCAGGTTCATCACTACCTAGCACACATTATCCAGGTGAGAGACAACCAGTCTTTTTATATACTGTGATGTCAATCCCATGTAAAATCCATAGCATATGGAGCAGGAAAACTGCATGTCGTACATTTCCCTATTTAATACTCAGAGCAACTCCATCAAACTGTCATTTTTATATTAAACATGGAATTAATTATAAGATTATGAGATCTCATAGCAAGGGTTATAAAACTACTGTTTATTCATCTGAAAATACTTAATTAGGTTTATTTATAACAGGTTTTCATATTTTGTTTAGAATATTCCGTTATGTTCCATGAAGAAATACAGCTCCCTTAGACATGGGCCTAAGCATAAGTCTGGGAGCTGTGCTTGGGTTTTCCTGAAGATGAAAGTTGCTCAGATCTCAAGCCAGCTTGGCTCTCTACAAAGGTGCAGATGAAGACTCTTACAGTGGTGAGAATTTCCTCTGACTTCTAAAAAGAGAGTTGGTGTAAGCTCCTCACTAATTTTAATGGTAGTCAGGAGCTGTTTTTCTGCATGGAAAATAATGGGGAGTCTTTCATCCCACTGGTTTTCTACGTCAAATTCAGAACATTTGCAAAAGTGCTTCGTATTTTTTGGGAGGTCCATTTTATGGCCACTGTAAATTCTCTGTTGAGACCAAAAGGAGTGATGTAAGAAAACGTATAACTTCTAACAGTGGTCCTTATAAATCTTAGCTGTACAAATAAGAGCAAAGAAAAGACAGAGACAGTGAACAGACTTTAAGACTGGAGGAATAAAAGGAAGTTTATTTAGAGGAGACTCACTACCAGACTGGTTTGACTTGAATGACGTTTTTAATCTGTAAAGAGGCTGTGTTATGTGAGGTGAATACAGAATAATATTCCTCAAGGGGGAGGGAATGCTTTGTAGGACTTTCTCATGACTCTAAAAGTACCAGTTACTGTGGAGTAGGACTTACAGCACCACATGACAGTTCCAAAAGTGCTTACAATGATTGAAAATAAACAGCCCAGTAGGGCAGAATTCTTATAATGTGCATGTAAGGTAAATTATGCTTGTTAGCAGATTATTTTATTGTTTTAAAATAGTCAATAAGTGATACTTTGCCCTGCCAGGTTCACTGTGTAAGCACACAAATGCTTTTGCTTGAACAAAGTCAGGGGAAAAGAGGGCAAAAGTGGCTGGACAAGACTCTTTCAACCCTACTCAGTGGGTTCCATCAGCTCAAAATATAGCTTCAGCTACCACAATAATCTCGTTTTGAATCCAGCCTTTGATTTTTCTTTTATGGCAATGATTCAGACACAACATAGTTAAGAAGCAGCATAAATATCTCCTTACCATTTTCAATTATGTTTTTCCATTGATTTTAGGAGAGTGATACCTACATATCTATACTTGAAAGAATTTTATAATGTTCTTTGCGGTTCTCACGCTGCAAGCCAGATCCTTTGCAGTAATTCAGTTCAGACAAACTGGAAAGCAACATCTCACAATATTCTCTTACAGAATAAAGTTACGAGCTTATTTTGAAGGAAAAAAATTATGTAATTGCACAAAGGATTTGTTTGAACTGCATTAGTTAATAGTTAACTCCAAAGCCACTGATTTTGCAAGTGCACTTAGAACTAAATTTGGTCTTGTAAATCAGACAAGTGGTTAAATGTTTCCAGCTGGACTTAGAAAACCAGGTCACCTTTGAAAGAAACTTTTACTATTAAACTTTTGAAAGAAGTGACACCTATAATTCTCACTCTAGCAATTCTGTAAGAGACCACCATTGCATCTTGTTTCTGTGTGTAAGTGCATACAAAATTGTATTTCTGCTTTGTTACAAACATGTTTACACAAAGTCATGAAAGTTTTGGGGAATTACGGATGTGAAAATCACGCTTAGTGCAGGTGTGTTACAGTCATGCCTTTTCATGATAGCATGAATCATCTCATTTAAGACACAGAAATGAAGACAAAAACCACAAGCGCTGGTGTGCTACATTTCAGTATCCTGTGTATAATCACTACAGGAAGAACGCCTGCGTAGTTTACAAAACCTACGACTTTTTTGTACATTCTAAACTTCCTGAGTGTAATTTTATTAAATATGAACAACTCAGAAAGAATTCTTCCTCTGACCCCATAAAAACCCTTTTCTTCCCCAAAAAGCAGATTGATAAGAAACCCTACTTGCACATGCAGTTTCAAAAGCCACCAGGCATTTCAGCATGTGGGATGGGTTGATGCTGCTAGCAGGATGCATTTCATTCTTACTGTAAATTGTAGACAAAGGAAACAGCACCTTGAAATGGACCAGCTGTCAATATTTGTGGCAGTTATTTGTATGGTATTTCACTAGAATATGGTGGGGACAGACACAACGTACTGACTTGAACAATTTGGTATGTAGATAATGAGAAACGGTGGTTGGATAAAGTAGTATGGTAGTGCCAAGAATAAGCATGACAATATGTCAGCAGCTTTTTATTGAATTAAAACATTATTTTCTAGGTACCAAGCAGTGCTACTACTTTACACTTTCTCTGAGAGCTTTTCATCTCAAAAGTTCTAAAAATCCAAGATGTGAGATACAGAATATTCTTACCTCTGGGGTGAAACTGAGCAGTTGTTTAACATCACATACAACAGCACAGTTTAGGACAGCAGTTGCTAATGTGGGAAAACATATCCAGATGTTTGACTCCTTGTCACTTTAGGACACATCTTGCTTAGATATTCATGCTCAGAAGACTGAAGTCTTTCATGCCTTTGAAAATTCTCTTTTCTCCTCAAATTCAAATGTGAGAGGAAACCATTATTTTTTTCCACATATAAAAACAAGATGTATATATGGCCTTAGTGACATTTCTCTAAGCCTCTGGTCTCAAGGCTTTGCTTTTTTGGACTTCAGTACTGTGGTGACAGATGCATGAACACTTGCATCTCAAAAGGCATTGGGAAGGGGGAGGAGAAAGGACTTATTGCCTTTACTTCCAAACAAGGCTCATGGAAAATCAGAAAGGGTCCTCACAAAGGTCACACAGACATCCTTAAGGACTGGCAGCTAATTTTGACAGCCACATTAAAGGTTGTCTCAAGATGAGAAACTGATTTTCCAGGCTAAAGCAATTTCAAATGCCCAGATTGTTATTTGACTTAAGTCCTTTAAAATTCTATCTTTCTGTTCTTTTATGCACAAAGCTATTTTGAGTCATGTAGGCGCATTTATATATGGAAGTTCAACACACCCACCCAGGACTAATGTATTCCAATAAGTGCCGCAAGCAATGGATTCAGAGCAACAAAATGTTCCCAAGTGCTCTGCCTAACTCAGAAGTCCCAAACCTGCTGTTTTACATGTATTAAAAAAATGTATTCATGTATATATGTAAAATATATTTTGTATGCTGACCCAGCCACCATGCACACAGCCCGCAGTAAGGTCACGAGAGTGCTGTGCTTAAGAAGCATCACTTTAGACTAGGCAGCAGCTGGCTTGGTCCTTATCAACAACCAGTTCATCCAGACTGCCCGAAGATGATCTTCAGCTCATGCTGAAGCATGTGCTTGGATTTAAGATTTTCCACAGGGGACTGATTCAGAGCCCACTGCAAGCCTTTATAGCTAGGCAGCGACTGGTTTGTTGAAGGTGAGCAAGTCTGTCCATGGGCACACAGTTAATGTGATGCCTGCCTGATCAGGTAAATATAGCTTGGATATGCCCTCAGTTTTCAGCTGTAACCACAGAGAAAAAATATGACCACAGAGTAAGCTTAAAATAAATAATTTTTCTCTCCATTACAAAGTCATGCAAGTACTAAATGTTACTTTATGGGGCTGGGAGAGAATTTATTTCAATGTCTAATTTAGTTATCATTTTTGAGACTTACTTTTGATATTGTGCCACACTTCTCCAAAGCCCAAACACTAAACATTCATTTTTGCATTTACCAGTTTCAGCTAATCTCTTGTCCACAGGTTGCATCAGCAAGGCAACAACACATCAGTTGATAATGACTTCTCAGCACAGTCCCAAAACAGATGTTACAAGGAGATCGCCCGGCAGGCGCGGCTTTTGGAGTTTCCAGCCAGAGCACATAACAGAAGACTGATCCCATGAGCCTGAGAAACAGATGACTATTAATGGGACTTATATGACAAAGTTTTTGGCTCTGTCCTGTAGAGTTCAAGGACTGAAACAAACCTGGAAGAAGTTCACCACAAGGACTGCCAGGAGGACAGCTGCTTAGGGAAAAAGAAAAAAGCAGTGACCCACACTTCATAGTGGAAATGGGTGGAGTTCAATCAATAGACAAAGTGCAGACACAAAATGAACCGAAAACCCTGCTGCTAAGTAACTGTGAAGTTTCAATACAGAGGTGATTCTGAAGCTCTAAACAAGACAAAATGTCTTAGAGAAAACTGGCTGCAGGAACCAAAGGCATATGATGTCCCTGATGACTTCCCCTAAAAATAATGCTTTTGTTTATGGTCATGGTTTAAATCAGAACCTTGGTGATGATATTTAAACTAAAGTTAACTAATACAGTTAACTACAGATGCAGAACATATGGAAACCAAGGTAACCAAAGCTTTCAATAAAAAGGGGCATGTCTAACCTGTCTCAATCAGGCAGATGGAAATGTGTTCAGGAAGACATGTGTTCAAGAAGTGACAAAACTTTTCTGTAGAATAACTTTTTTAGAGTCACATCAATGATTTTATATTCGACACAGAAACATTTAAAAAACAGCAGCAAAAGCAAAGAGCTAACTAACCAAAAGTAAAAACAGTTAACACCAGAGCAAATGCTTCAGGTAGCCTGGGAGAGAACATGATGATCCAGAGTCTTATCCCTATTCTTCCTGATAAACTAGCAGGAAGACTGGAAGGAGGGTAACAAGGTTAGAAGGCAGTTATTAAATCTTTTTGCTTCATCACCTCTCCAGAAAAGAGCAAAGAAAATGGTTAGAGATTAGAAAACACAAAGACAGAAAAACAGTTTGCTGGCAAACATGTGAAAGATCATAGCATCCTTCACATCCTTCAATTACATGAAAAGCTTTTGTCAAGAAGAAGAAAATCATCTGTTCTGCTTGCTCATGGTGGAAAGAACAAGTAGTGACAGCATCAAAAGTTAAACATTAAGAAAGAGCTTTGGAATAGATTTTCTGGGAATGTCATGGAATTTTCATCACTGGAAAAGGTTAGACAAACATCTTTCAGGAAAAGAGATAAGTATAGCTGATCTCAGTTTAGGGACTTGATGACTCTTAAGGTCTTTTCCAGGATTATTTTCTATGATCTGACAGGTTAAAGCACTGACGACAAACTTTTCAGACTTTCCTTGGTACTCTTCAGATGTCATTAAGACTATCCAGACCCTTTATTCTAATAGTTACTCATTACATGGATAACAAAGGCAAAGTTTGGAGGAAGAGATGACATCCTTTATTTTTCCAACTACGTCAGTCTAAGAAGATAGTATTTGGGACACATGTGTCTTTCTGAGAGTTGCAGACAGGAAAGCAACACATTCCCACTGTTTAAAAGGATTGAGTTGCTAGTTGGAGAAGAGTAGGTGTACTTTGCATTAGCTTTTTATATGAGGTCATGATATTACATCAATCTCATGGAAAAAATAAAAGTTAACATGCTGAAGCATCATATTTAACACCAGAAACAAATTCTAGTCTAGTTAGCATCTTCACTGTTCCATATAAAAATGTACATTTACCTCTGCAGTTGCTATATTTCATACTGAGAAGGAATATGTAAGGTTTCAAGGGATAAATGTTGCTCATGTGAGCTGATTTGTGATTTTTTTTCCCTAACATTAAAAAGGGAATAAGATAATGGTCAAATGGGGAAAATGAAGAAGGCAAGTATCATCCTCAGCATGTGGTCAAGTACTCTAGAGTCATGAAGAGATAAGCACCAGCCTAGTCTGATCACATGGTTGCTGATCATCCTTCTGTAGGACAACCTCTCATATATGGACTTGGTTGTGACAAATACTCGTTGCCTGTGGATCCCTCAAGAGGAGAAGAGCAAGGTCTGGGTTGTAAGAACCATTTTTCCTTCCTGTCTAAGGCCCCACCTGAGGCTGTCAATGGAAGAGAGAAAACAAAGTCTGGGAAAGTTTGTTCATTAAACCATCTTTGACCTTCTTTGGAAACATAAGGTCATATGGGAGTGTGCTATGCAGAAAAATTATTTGTAGGCAATTTTTACAGGTGATTATAAATAACCTTTCTGTTTATGAGAAGTATAACCACAACAGTCATAAGACAGATAACAATGCTGTTGCATAGTACTGTACCTCTCATTTTACTCAGAATAAAACTAGATGCCATCAACATAAGCTGATGCACCTAGCCTTTTTTAAAACTTATATTTCCTTCATATTTTTCTGTATTAAATAATCAGACCTGCTTTACATCCTAGTTCTTTACTTTCTGCTTAACTCTACAATGACCAATGAAAAAAAAATTCTGGACACCTTGTTAGAAACTGTGTTCTACAAACTTTACACATCTATTGAGGCTGAATATCCCTTGTTCCTCCTAGAATAAGCTTTCCAGAGATTTTCTTCTTTCCAGGAAAACTTCTAGTCTAGTCTAGTCTGGTCTATTTCCATGCCTTCAGCCCTATTTTGGAAAGGTTTCTTTCCCCCAGGTTTGGATGACCTGTATTGACCTTGGTATGTACATACCAGCTAACTTCAGAAATATGACATGTGGCAATATTTACACCGCTAGACACTAAATACATGACATCATTGCAGGCCAATCTATTAAATCAAAATTTGTCTAGCCTTTTTCCTCCATTTCAAATCCTATGAAAGACCTGATATTGAAATCCCTTTTATATGCAAATCTACAAGTCTGTCTAAGACACAAACAAATATAAATTGAGTTGTTAGCTACAGCGTAGAGACACTGTTTGCAACATTTGGACAAACAGAAGCATAGGCTTCTCCCTGGTGATCTTCTCTTTTACATAGATCAAAGACTTTCTAGCCTTATATTGGAGCCAGTTCAGGAATTAAAAGATGACTTGGCCTTATTCAAACACCAGACTTTCATGATACTTGGAATGGAATTAGAACATCTTAACAAAGCCTGTGGTTTAGAATTTGCACTTCTCCTTTAAGTTTAGAATTGAATAATATTTTCAATGTTAACTGCATTAAAAAAACATCCTCTCTGCTAGCTAATAAAAAAATTGCAGACATCTTAGCTGTACAAAGTCTCTAGTGTGTTTATCTGTTTGAAGGAACTAGGCGCTCACTTCCAGATGGATCAAGTTCAGCACTTATTAAAATCAAACCAAGCCAGTTTATAGAACAGAAATGACGTCCTTAATTATTATCCGAGTATTTTTATCTATTGCTTGTAAATATGTGAGGTCAGCTGTACCTTAGTAAGAAAATAAACATGGGAAAAAAATTCAAAGTGACTGTGCATGTAAAAAAACTTCCAGCTAAGCAGGCAAAGTCATTTTTGGAAGGAAATCTGCAAAACTTCTCAAAAGGTGTTCCTTTGTAAAATGTCTATTAACATGTTACAGCAGCAACTGGCTCTTTACGAATGTCTCAAAGACAACACTAGGCTTTGACATCCCTATAAGCCTCTTGCAGTAAACCATAACTTCAACTCATCGTCCTCAGCACTTGTACTGCAAGACAGAAGCAGGAAGTGCAGAACAAGCCCTACAACACCAGCGTGAAACAGGATATGACAGGAAGAGAATAACGCAGCAGAACACAACTTGTCTCCAACTCTGAACTCAGATTGACTGTGCATGCTCCCAAATCAGAAATGGGCTTTCCAGCTTCTGACAGCAGAGTAGTCTTCTGAGCCTCTACCACTCAATTCATTTTTGGTTGTACTATTTAAAGCAACATCTGCTTACCAGGCATGATTGACTGAAGGAAAAAACCACAGGTTTGTTAAACAAAATAAGAAGTAATTACTGAGATAAGGAGCCACTACATGGCAGTGTGTCACTGGAAAAAGATGCTCAAGCTCTTCTGTCCTGAAGCTATATAATAGGTTGGGGATTTTTTTCCTTTTTCCCCTTTAACATCATATTAAAAGCATCCTATTAATTTAAATTTCTTCAGGGAAAAGGGATAAGACTGAAGATTGACTAATTTGTTTATTGGTCATCTACAGTAAATAAGATTTACATTTCTGTAGTTTCTACAGGGAGAAAGGCTTAATAAAATTTTAACATATAAGAAATATATTAATATTGCAACAAAATCAGTCCTAATGATTTCTGATCACTTACAATAATTTCCTGATTTTGAGAAGCAATTTCAACAAATAATGTCTGTTAATGTCTATACCTAGCCAAACATTACTGTACATTTGTCACTTCATTTCTTTCATGTTTCATCAAGTATCAGTAACTCCAGTGTATTTTTTGCCTGAAACTTGTTATAAAATATCCTTATTTATTACATACCATACCTCTGCCTACTAAATAAGCTTATAAAAGCTCTGAGAGAAAAAAGGAAGATAAAAAAAGAGCAGAAGAAAGAATAATACTCTTTTAATCTTCTGTGGACTCTTTGTAATGTCAGTTACCAATAGATCTCCTTTCACAAGCAATTGGCATGTGGCTTGTTCCAAAGACAGATCAGCAGAGCACCATGCACAGTAGAGGGGAAAAAAAACCTGGCATGAATCTCTGAAGAAGGTATTCTCAACCAAGCCAAAAACCTGGTTTATAAGGCCCACAGGGACGATCATCCATTTAGCCATCTGCAGACCAAACCACAGAATGTCCTTTCTTCCTAAAAAGCAAAATTCATGTAAAGTCAGATGTGCAGGGAAAACAAAATCTTCTGTTCCTAAAAGCTTATGCAAACAAAAAGGATTTGTTGGCTCCATATCCCATTATTTTTTTTTTTCTGCTGCATTTTTTTTCTGCTGGAAAAAATGAACACAGGGCTATATTACCAACTGGTAGTTCACAGAATTTCTTCAGAGTCCAATGCAAGTAAGGTACCATTCTGTTGTTTGCTGTGTTTCAAATTATTATTTCAGGAAAGAAAACAAATAGTGTAAATGGTACATTAACAGCTATGCCTTCATCCACTCAAAAATCTATGACTGATACATACACACAGCATAAAACTTCATAAATTCAAGACTGTCAGAGACAAAACAGGCAGGTGAATTACCACAAAGCCAAGCAGAGTGAGAGCCACAGGCATGGCTGCTGTTTTGTGCTCTGAAAAGGTCTTCTGGAGGCTAAGCTCCCCAAACCTTGAGCAACTCCCTCAACAGACTTCCTCTCTTTGGAAATGCAAAAGAGCAAGCTCACTCCTAAATTCAGCTGGGACTATGAAACAGAAGGCTTATCCATAGAAAAACAGAGCTAGAAAAGATCTCAGAAAGTTGTGTAGGAAATTCCCAGTTCCTCTTCAGGACCCATTATGCCATGGCGATTGAGGCAAAATCCAGAGTGTGTCTTCTTCTGGAGGGAACAGTATTCCAGGAAGCACAGGGGTCAGTTGCTACATGCACTGTCGACAGTTTTTGTTATCAATGACTCTGGTGCTTTGTGGGTGGAAATGTGTTGCCAGGGCAGCAAGGGATGGACACAACAACAGGCAGGAATTAAGCTGAATTCAAGGAAAATGCCCAGTTGTTAAGTCCATTTTTATAATGTAGAATAACATCATTTAGTCTGCTGGCGGCAAAAGAGGTTAAATCACTTTCCAGCACTCCCTCTCCCACAAAAACTTCTCACTTATTTTGCTGTTAATGACTACCAGCCCCTTCCCGCTTCTCTCTAAATGCTCTTCTGCAATGGTCCTTCCTGGGATTTAGATACATTAGAATTGCAAGCATGAATAAGTACCTCACTTTCCTGTCATGCTGTGCAAGTACAACACATTTAAACCAATAAATGTTAATTCTTCAATTTTTAAAATAGTTTTATTACTGATAATCAGAGTTTCTGTATTTATTCATTACATTTACCAAGGCCCTTCCCTAGGAATTGATTTTGAGTTTATATTATAGTATACTCTGGATTAATAATAATGTTTAATTCTAAGATACTTTTGTCTTGCCTTACTGGATTAGTTTAATGTCTTTTTAAAGACACAGCTTTATGTGACATCATTACACTGCCAGATTTATAACAGCCAATGAAGTCACCATTATGGCTTCTCATAATTTTCTTCTTTCACCAATGGTCTAATATGCCATTAGTCCTACTTCTCAATTATGAATCTAGCTTCTGCACAGGTAACCTTTACCTAGAATACAATATTTAACTCACAGTAATGGTAAGAATTACTTTACAGCGACATTTTTATTAATAAACCATAAATCAGTATTACCAAATTTCAATATATTTCAAATGGAGTAGATATGAGAAACATTATTAAAATATAAGGGTTAATATGGAAAATATTGCCAATGTTTCTAAAAGAACATAGTTCTTTCTGATTTTTTAATCCTGGTTAAAA
>NW_010135599.1:0-8339 GCF_000699245.1 Pterocles gutturalis
CAGGCATTGGAACAGGCTGTCCAGGGAAGCGGCGGAGTCACCGTCCCTGGAGGTGTTCAAGAAACGTGTAGCTGTGGTGCTTAGGGACATGGTTTAGTGAGTTAGGTGGTGTTGGGCTGATGGTTGGACTTGATGATCACTGAGGTCTTTTCCAACCTTTATGATTCAATGATTCTAATACTTCATATCTGCTTTTCTCACCCAAATAAAGAGCACAAATTCAATAGCTTTACTTTTTCTCTTCTATAAACAGAAGAGTGCAGCATTTTTAAGTCATTAGAGACAGGATAAAGGCCTGATATTTTATTTCTTCAGCAATTCATTCTAATGTATTAATTTTATATGCAGCTAATCCACATTAAACATTTCATTATTATCCAGTACATTGACTCCCTTGGCCTAATTCTATTTCAACACAATCTGAGGCTTATCCAGTGGGACAGAGGTAATGTATTTTCCTCAGACTCTTGCTCATTGCAGGTAAGGCAAATTACTCCCTTTTGGCAGCTGACCAATTTACCACTTTGCCCACAGAGCAAGCACGCCAGGGCATCTAGTTGGTAAGTGAAAGGTGCAGTTAGGTAAATGAAAGGGACCAACCCTGGAAGCAAGAAAAAATGTGATATTCCACAGATTCTAGCAATACTGGTCAGATAATCAAGACAAGGTTTAATTTCCTGGAGTGTCCACTAATAAAGCCTGTCTGTTAATACTTGAAACACACAGATTTGATGAACAGTTTAATTTCATAGAGAGAGAAACAAAGGCTTAACAGGGCTGTAATTTAAACCTCTTTTTAAGTGTGCATGAATTCTATCAGGAGCTGCAGTTTGCTTTGGAAAATACCAAGGTGGAATCTTTAGAGGCATGATTTTCCAAATGGCTGAGCATGGCTTTGCTGAGACCCAAGGTGTCTAAGAAATCCTGTGGAGGGGCCACAAATAGATACTGCTTGCTTCCACCTTGGTGTCTAAGCTGTAGACCACAAAGTGCAAACTAGCCACTCCGAGCTCCTGTGGTAGTTCACCTTATCCTAAAATGGATCTGGTGAACTGTACTTTGGTGGTTCCCATTTCTCTTCACTGAACCAAGGCCTGAGAGCTCAGATTTCAATATCTCGCTGTCAGATGCTGGTTTAGAACAGGGGAATTGTACTCGTGCTCACAGATGACCCCTTTGAAAAAGTCTGATTTGGCAATTCATCTCAGGTCATCCACAGGGTAATAATGGAAGGGCTAAGAATGAAACCTGGATTCCTGTCAACCACCACTCTTCCTTCCCATACACAAATTGATCATAAGCAGCATTTTTTACATACTTGTCAAGAACAGTGTTCTTAACACTGGCATCACCTTAATGACATATCTAAAACTAGAAAACATTTGTACTGAAAGAAATGCAGAAATACATACGGTACAGCCTTCTCGGATATTGAGGTTTGTAAAGAGAGAGGAGTGAAATGTAGTCACAACATTGTTTTTTAATAACAAGATTATTTTATGTGAAATAATAGCCTTTAATCCAGTTACTAATGGAATGGTTTGATGAGTTTAAACAAACTCTGTTATTGTTAGAGTTATATATACACAGTATTTTTGCTGGTCAGTAAGATAAAAGCAAAAACGCAGCCACATGTATCATCCTTCCCTGTCTCTCCCTTTTGCTGCAAACAAAAGAGAATTAGAGCACTAAATCTTGGGGCTTTAATTGCATCATCCCCATAAGAACACTGAAATATGTGACATGAAAGGGAGCGAAGAGACTTCTGCTGGTGGCAGAAAGACACTAAGCATTGCAATAATTGCCGATGGTAACTTGCCAGGTGCAAGAGCCATTTGCTCATCTTACTGCCTTGCAACAGGGAGTCAGATTTTAAAAATAAACAAACAAACAAAGGCAGATCATATTCCTTCTTTTCTTGCAGTAGTTCTAAATAAAGAGAGCTCCCAAGGATAGACCCTCTTATGCCCTGACTCGGGGCCAGGTTTGAAACATCAGTGAAGTGTCTAGTAGTAACCAAGGCTAGCTGCTACAGCAAATTTGTGAGATAGTCACCAACCTCCTTTGTTTTGGCTTTTATATTTCTACTTCCTATTTACAAGACTCACACTTTGCAATTGTGGCTCATTACTCATCACGTGGCCAGTTCTACCTACTAAATTATATTGCTAAAAGCAATATAATTTTGCCATGGTGAAGCCTACCCTGGCACACTCTCCGAGGATGCTAGAACAGCCTAGAAAATCACTCCGAAGGACACAGCTATTATGCTTGTGTTGGCCTCACCACCAGTACACAGTCTCATCAGAAAAGTTCCCCTAGTGCATGCTTTTGGGGAGATCACCTACGCGGGCAAATAGTAGAGCTATGACAGATTACCTCTTTTTATTTGGTGCTTTTTTTAACTAAAAAAAATTTATTTTTTTTTAAATTAAAAAAAAATTGAGAGAATAAACATAATTTTGTTCTTGCTTTTTGAAGTTCAACCATCTCATGGGTGACTTCCCCATCTGCTGTGGTGTTCTCTTTTTGCTCTTACTGCTCATCTAGTACGTAAGTGCTAAGGAAAGAACGATCAGAGCCACATTTGGCTCTGGTGTTACTGGAACCATTTTCAAAGCTAGAATGAGGGAGGGGTACTTGCTATGAAACCACACAGAAAGCGCAGACACCTTGTTACACAGCAGAATTTGGAGATTCCTGTTCATGCACTACAAGTTAGATCTGCTTGTTACAGAGCAGACCAGGGAGTTCCTATCGTAACCAGGCCTGACAACTATAGTGTGTATTAATATCACGCATACTCTTTTCCACATAGGCAACCGACTCGAAACATCAATTCACACAAACCCAATTTCATGACTTTGCTGTCTCCAAAGCACACACAGCCTATATCTGTCAGTAAAGTGCACCCATACACACACATACACAAAGACAACAACCCGCTGACAGAGGCCCAAATCCTCTTTCATTAAAGTTGACAGGACTTACACTACTGAAATCAATGGCATCAAACCCCACAAAGGGATAATGAATGAGTCTGAAGTGAGAAATGGTACATTTTGAACACAAATCCTCGCTCTCCTCCCCTCCCTCAAAGGCACAATTTCTCAGTCACTGCTTGCCACTGTTTCACGCAACAGTCTCCCAGAGCATCAATATGAGCAACATTCCCAGGATCAGATTAGAGACCACTACTTAGAAGGAGTTAAAAGATAACATGGAGATTGATTCCCCATCCACATCAAGAGACAGAAGGATATACTGTTTCATGCCAATGGACTTTCTAGGCAAAATTAGAAGCTATATGTGTTCACTCCTATTTCCCTCCAGTGGGAGGGAATCCATGTGGTGCACTCTGAGATCCTTGTGTAGACCCGTAAGACTGTAAGGTTCCAGCTACAGTTTCCTTGCACTTGCTTTCTATTAGCTGGTAGCTCTAATAAGGCTCTTGGTATCTTCCTGGGTGAATAGCTAGAAAAAACACTGTAGCTCCAAACAAACTTCTGCTGCTATTCAGATACCAAAGGATATAAGCTGAGATGAAAGGCCCCTTCACAGTACACACTGCCAGTGTCATGTTCTTCTGCTCAGGACTCTGAACAGTCTATTTGCTTTTCAGAAAGATGTTCACCAATCAGTGATTTCAGGAGTCTTCCCCTTTAAATTGGCTCTGGACTCTGGCTGCACAGCACAACCTGATAGTAAAGAGATGCAGTTAAAATAATCACATTGTAACTAGATATACAGCCACAGACCCAGGCACTTAGCACTTCCTGGATCCTGAGCTCGTTCATCATCAACATCACGCAGAACCATGTGGCTGCGGAGGGAACAGCATTCAGTATTTTGCACCAAATACACCCGTGTTTGCATTGTATGACAGAAACCCTACTAGTTACTATTGCTATGTGGTGTTTCAGAATCTGCTAGTCTGAACTTCAAACACCTAATTTGTCACATTCCCCCTAAACATTCACAAACCCTGTGAGAAACCTACCAATAGAACTCAGCTTCTAATAATATTTTTCCCTGCATTTTGAATACCAGCAGCCATAATGCAATGGTTTTCCTGATGCTCGTGCGTACTGTCTGATAACATCTCTGGCAACTTGCTGTCACTTCAGACAAACACACCTGAAAAGGTACTTATGCTTAAGCACAGGGAATTATTGCAGTTGACATAAAAGGAATATTACAAGACAAATTAACATATCCTGCATGAAGAAATTGCTGTTGATCCTTTGGAAGCCTGCTTACAACATTTTAACATTCACATCACAAAAAACAAAGGATGGCTTATCAGCTTAATAGTAAGATGTTTTTGAGATGATGCAGACAGCTCCAGATTGCACTGTTCAGAATTAGTGAGGTAACAGAGGTATTTGTAAAGAAGAAAACGGATGCTTACGTACTATGCACGTATAGATACACTATAAATAAAGCACTTGTCCAAAGAAGCTTTGACATGAAGGGGCACAGACTGGTGAGACTCAAAACCACACCAGCAATGAAGTCCATTCATGCAATCTTTGTCCCAACATCCTTGTCTGATACACACGCACAAAACATCTGAAACTCATGCCAGCGAGAATGGTTAGGCAACTCTGAGATGGTCAAAATACAGAGCTATTGCTTGGCGCTAAGAACAGGGCAAACTTAATATCCTGCTGTTAGTCCCTTTAAAAGCTGGTCATCTGACAACTACCCAATAGCTTTCTTTGATGAACAACCTCATGATGCCCAGTGAGGTCAGTGCACCCTGTTGCATCCTTTGACCTTTCTGAGGCAGCACTCTAGGAAAGATGGCTACAGCCCAAAAAGACAGCAGCCTGAGAAGTTAGAGTGGAAAATAAGGTTCTCCAGGAAAGCATTAACTTCAGAAAATGGCAACCAGCTTTTCTGGGGCAAACACATGGAGGCACCTCCTCAACTTGCACCTGAGGTCTAGGATTTCCAGCATAAGATGTTCTGTATACCTGATATCACACAATCAAATTAGATCCTACAGACATGACATCAAGCAGGGCAATGGGATGTAAAAATCAGTTACAAAAGTAGCATGCATTAGAATTCATGAAGAAGGAAGTTCACATTATTTGAAGTTAATACTTAGCAACATACCCAAGCAAAAAATACACACAGAGTAGACAGCCAGATACCTGATAGAAATTAAAGCGTCCCCATGCCAATTCAAGCAGATTTCTTCCCTAATACCCAAAGACCATAGTTTTGTTATTTCAACTTACTTCTTGAAAAGCAAGGCTCAAAATACATCTAGGCTGACTTAATCTGATCACAGTTATAAAGCAGTAATTTAACAATTCTTTGCAAAACTGATAGATTGTTATTCTGAACATAAACTCCATCTTCCTACTAAAAGGATTTTATTACCTTTCACGTACAAGTTCAATACTCTACCAGATTAAATTAGAGCTGTAAAAACTATTAACAGTCAACATCTGTTGGGGACCGTACAGTAGAAAAAAAAAAATAAATCAAGTTTTACGGTCTTTGGAGATGCTGACTGGAGAGAACGTTTCCACTAGTATCACAAAACATCCCAAAGAGCTGGTGTTTGGACTCTTCATTTTGCACTCAACTTCCAAATTAACTGTTCAAGAAAAACTCTCATAGCAGGAGCTCAGTAGTCGGTAAAAGCTATGGAAGAACTGGGCATTACCTGAGTGACAACATTAAGGAAAGATTACTGTTATACTTTTTCTAGGCATATTTATATGGATTTTCTAATTGCCTCATCGAGGCTCTGAAATGTGCTGAACACTAAGAATGTGAACAGTCTCCAGCGCTGAGTGCAATGTGACTACATAAGCACCAGATTTGCAACATGCTGTACTTGCATCTGACTTAAAATTCACGAAGGTAACAGCCTTTGAATTATTACAAAATTTGGAGCTGAACAATTCTTAACAATCTAATTATGGTAATTGGATGAGAGCTTACATCTTTTGAAGTCCATCAGAGTTCTTGCTATCAGCTTAAATAGAACCAGGATTTTACTTCTAATACCTAGCAGGTATGTGAGCATGTTTCTCTAGATGATGCAAGAGCAATTCAGAAACACTAATGAACTCATACTAACTCCTGCAGTCATGTCATATATTACACAATTGGACAAGTTAAGGCCTACATTAAACAACTGCAAACAGCACGTGGCCAAGATCGGTATCAGAGCAGAGATCTCCAAGTCAAGGGTCTTTAAAATTACCTCCTATTCAAGTATTTTTCATTTCCCAAATATAAAGAGGAAGGCAAATAATCCATCAAAACAAAACAGTAAAATTTAGTGCTCTCATTAAGGAATCAGGCAAATTGCCCCATATGATTTCTCTCAAATTCAAAGACTTCACTCATATAAAACCTTCTCCCCCAAACAACCAGTATTTACTGGGATCCTTGGGAATGGTAGCAGTGCTATAGAAACATAACTTGAAGTTAGGAAAGACAGGAGTCCTTCCTTTTCTCACACTCCAGTTCCAGAAATTTTCTTTATTAATTTACCTGTTCTCTTAGAGGCAACCCCGAAGCCCTACACGCAGCGGGATCCATCTCCTAGCAGTGACTTTCATACAGCTCTTTTATACGTTTCCCTGTTGCTTCCCTAAACTCAGGCATAGTCCAAAGGAACGCTATTATAAAACTTCAGCAGTGTTTATCAGTTTAAATCCCAATAATCCCTAGCACATCCATATGGAAACCTGAATCCCATCATAGTACTTACTTTAGATAGACAACAATAAAAGATGTTTTTCTCACAAAGCATTTTACATGCCATTTTTCAAAAGGAAAAAAGTCAGAAGGAAGGAGAAGAAAACAATTAAAAGCTCCAGGTATTGCCTTCTGTAACGGGAGCTAGAGCCAGATGCTGTTACAGCCCAATTCCTAAATGACTCAGCAATGTTTGCTCCCAGCTGAAAAGCACTGAACTGAAAAAAAGTAGTTAATTAAAAACTTAAAATTCAACACTGAAATTAAAATATTTTCTAGACAATGACAAAAGAGTGTTTAAATAATTCAGCCCTGCACAGCTGATTAACCAATATGCATCTTCTCTTTTGCTGCTGACAGAGGCAAATGGCAAGTTACTTTTGAGATCTCTGTTCTGAGACTAGAGGATGGGAGAAATTTCTGTCATCATGAGCAAGACAAACAGACTGACCTAAAGGGAAAGCTAAGAAGAAGCTGGTTCTGTCAATAAAAACAGAGAGGCAGAACGTCCGTTCAGTATTTCACAGTGTGTGCATTTAGTTAAGGGGAGGGTGTGAAAGGAAGCCTAATGCTGTGCCTTTAGTTACCACTTTGCTCTCGAGTGTGCTTAGTCAATTACACTCAGGAAGGTAGAAGCTTAAAAATTAAGAAGTCTGACAACACTCTGACGCACAAGTACCTGAACAGAAACGCGCCTGGAACAGAATGGGTATTGCAACAACTCAACAGTTCAGTAACATCAGAGACCACATTAAACAAGTAGCAAGTACTGTGAGCTATTCCCCTGAAGAACTAGAAAAGCCGCAAGAGAAGGCATCTAATTAAATCTATTTGGTGTAGTCCTCCTCCTTTTTCATTCTGTGCCAGGATTAAACTCATCACATAGAGGCTGCCATTATGTCAGGTTTAAGTGCACAGGAGTCATAACTCAGACCATTGGAGAATGGTGAAATTGGTCCACAGATAACATAAATAAGATAAATCTTGAGGAGATTGTGTATTTTAATGTCTAATACATTTTAATCTGTCCTTGTCAGCCTCTCCTCTACAGACATACATGTATATCCATGCACACAGTACCAGGAGACAATTAGTTGGCCAACTCTCCCCAGAAGTATTGGGAAAGGCGATGATCCCACCCAGAGCTGGTTGAATGCCTGATAGCATAAACCATCTATTGCCAAAACCCTGCCCATCCTGAGCCTCAGTTATCCTTCCTCCATCTCTAGCCTCCATGCCACTTCCATCACAAATCTGCCTTTCAGTCACTCAGTTATTAGTTTTGTGCTATCAATTATGCACACCAGTTTTGTCTGGCAGACCCCTTTCCACTCATCTTTTAGGTCCAGAACTCCTTCATATTTTCTGTCGTCATTGCAGGGATGAAAATGGAGAAGAGTGGTTTGGCACACCAATTACAGGATGGAAGGAAATGCAGATGGCAGAAACCTTCTGAGGACAACTCTGCTCTCCTTTGAAAACTGCACTGGCTGCTAGTTTTCTTTCTGCTGACTCAAAAAACCCATATGACATTCATGTAGAGGAAAAAAGCAAATTTCACCCACACACCACTTGCCAAGAAGCAGACAAGTAAGGGGACAATGACTCTT
>NW_010135599.1:8370-30576 GCF_000699245.1 Pterocles gutturalis
GACAGTGGGTTAGAGCTTCTCTGAGCGTTGACAGACATGCTGAAAAATTACATGGCAATCACTGAAAGTGAACAGGAATCCAGGAGCTTACACATAATGGCTTTTCCCTGGGCCTTCAGATCACTTACAAAAAGTGTTCTCCAACAACACAGTTAAACTTTACATTTAGGTAGCATTTTATAAATTCAAAACGTTGCACAAAAATGAACAGATAAAACCTCAAGACCCTAAAAATCCATTTTTCAAATTGGAAAAGAGAGCATAAAAGTGAGTGTCCTAAAATCAGGCATCACATAGAATCAGTAGTTTGCACTGCTCAAGTGCCAACAATACCATTTGTGATGGCAACAGTAATTTGAAAGAGCTGGTTTCATCTGCTGCTTGCAGTTAGCTCGTTAATTAAAATTCTACCTAATCTGCCTCATTCGTGAAACAAAACAGATTCTCCTTTCTATTCTAATAATAGTGGCACAGGTGAAGGAAGTTGCTGCACCAAAAAGTCCAAGAGAATAAGGGAGAAGACAGCTGCTGTGAACAGTGACAACAGCACACAAGGAAACAAAAAGGAGCTTCAGTTATGTCAACAGTGACCACTAAAGCACGTGTATCTCAAAATATTTCTGCTACAATACCAAACCATAATTCCTATGCCTCCTCTCTTCAGTTTACTGTTCTTACTGCGAGTGCACTGCAATTCACTCAGAAATCCCATTTCTACTGAGGAAGAGCCATTTCTTCTTTACTTATTCTGCAAACTGCCTATCACACATTCGGGCTCTAAATGCAATGAACTGACTGGAATAATAAGGACACTGCTTTTTTCCAGCACAGACAACCAAGCCTTCCACCCTTCTTGCAGGCAAATACCCATGGGGCTCCAATGTGGGTTTCACTTGAGTACAAATTGTAGACGTTCAAGTTCTCGATGAACATTACGGATGAAGGACTGTACAGCTCTTTTGCTCTAAAACCAAAAAAACGCAGCCCCAGGGGATCTGCCCACTAAGCAGGGCATGCCAATCATCTCACTCGTTGTAATCCTACCATCAGTATGCCTTTTAAATCAAAGCTACTCGTCAAGAGATAAACGTTTATCTTTAAAAAAACCCAAATTTGGACAGCACAAAGCCTAGCTATAATGGAGGAATTTTACATGAAATTCAATTGAACAGCACTAACCACTGTACATCACACAAGTTTTCTTCTTCATGGAACAATCAGAAAACAATACGTAAATGTCTCTGAAATGTCATCACAGTCCTACCAAGCATTTCTGCCTCCAAATCAAACTGAGGAAGCCACATGCATTATTGTTGGGGGAGAGGTGGGTGGAGGTGTACCTGCAAAGTGGTACAAGGCTCTTTTGACCAACTACATTCACTTTTCAGTCTTACTGAAACTACCTAAGGAGACAAAAAAAAAAAAAAATCAAATAGACAGACTTATCATTCTGTTGGCTTCCTGAACAAATTACCTTTAGCTGACTGACATTCTAATTTTCTAGAAACAGGCGTAGTTATGCTAAGAAGGTTATGACTTGTGCATTTATCTTGGTTACAATTATTCCATTCTCTTTTCACTTCCCTAAGATACAGCATAAATGAGAAATTCCATTCAATTTGCTTTCTGTTGGTTGTAGACTGAGAGAACTACTGTCTTATTAAAAGACTATCTCCCTGCTCTAGTTTTATCCTGGAGATAAAAGAACAAGGACTGGATGGCAGATGAATTGGAAATGGATTGTGGCTCATAACGTGGATTTTACACAGACCAGGATGGCACTCAAGAGTTTAGAAGCTGACTCTGCCTGACAAGAGTGATTCCAGCTGATGGTTTCAGTGAGTCCTCATCACAAGGCCATTACCTTTATCAGCACCAAAGCAAGACATTTTGGTGGTAATGAAACTTGTATGGTTCCTGTACTGCAGATACACAGTGGATTTTGACCTTAGTGCTGTCAGATTCTATGTGCTCTGAGCCCTAAAAGCCTCCTAGTGCTCATCCCTATGGAGCAAAAACCCCATGAATGTTACTTTTGAAATGAACAGGTACATCAGATAGCATATGTGCAAGAAGTACACAAGTGATTCAGGAGTCCAAAGACATCTGGCACATGAGTGGGGACAGCTTGCCTTAATACAACTATCCTTACCCTCAGCTTTTCACTCTGACAATAGATGACTTACCTGCTAGTGAAGCATTAGTAGAAACACCTAATTTCACAAATGGATGCATCACAGTAAACTGGTGTAGTGTTTTATGCAGTATGGTATAGATTAAAGTCAAAAAATAAGCAGCATAAATTTAAGGTACTTTTGGGAAGCCACCCATGTTGTCTTTAAATTCACAAAGGTCACTGTTGTTCTACAGAGCAACAAGGAATGATGCTTAGGACTCAGCTGTAACAAGGCTGCTTCTAAAAGCCTGTACTGTAAATCACCAAATTATTATGAGAGGAAATATCTTACCTGTTAATTCACTTTTGCACCATTCACATAATTTGCCTACATTTTGCATTTCACCTGCAGGTCAATTTTCTTTGCATGACTGTGCTGCCTTCCTTTCCTAATTGCCAGCGTTAGCACAAGGCTGCCAAAACTTGTGTCAAGGGATAAGTTATTCAAATCCAGACAAGATTCTCCTTTCTTTGACTTCAAATAAAACCTTATGACCACCTGTCAAATGATCCAAGGTTCAGTAAACCCATGTTTTTTTGAAAGCATCGCTTCTGGCCTTAAATCAGTCTGACAGCCTTCTTTTAAGGATGGAAAATAAAGTCCCCTAGGAAAAAGCTAGAGAAGACAGCAGGCATGTAAGCTGTAATACAACAATGACGAGCAAACAGAGAGTTCTCCCATTTCTTGTGACATCCAGCCACATAGGATTTACCGCTATTGCTTTTCTATAACCTGAGTCCTACACAGAGCAAATGTGCTATGGGCTGTTATGAAGTGGTTGGCAGAGACTCCATAAAGGTTACAGGCAATATCCAAGCTTCACTGAATAACCCTCCCTCCCTCTTTTCCTTTTAGAGAAAGGTAAATATTGCAAGGTCATATGCAGAAGAAATACACTGCTGACAGCACATCACTATAGAGGCACTAATAAGCCCATAGGTATTTGTGCATATATGTCATATTTGACAGCATGCACTTCTACAGTTCCTGCAGGCAGTATTTTTCATCGTAACTGGCAAGGTTTTAATGTTTTTTTATTAAACTGTTTTTTTTAAAAAGGAAATAACATGGTTTTTCTGTTCATTACAAATGCAGAACTGATCCTTAAGGGAACACTTCAGAGATTTTCAGACTGAGGAGGCTTTCAAACCATTTCCAGCTTTAAAGATGAGCTATCAAGGTACTTAAGGTTAAGTCTCAGTCTGGCTGTAGCCCTTGTTCTAGATACAGTTGATAGGGTTTTTTTTCCTTTCAGACAAATGTGTAAAAGGAAACAAACACAACACAACTGCTGAAACAGAAAAAAGCTGCCTTCTTTTGTCAGCCTTCAACACTGAACAACTACCACCTACATGCCTCTTGCATCAAGAGAAAAGGTGCAGTAGTCACTTTCAGCTCTTGGCATTCTTGTAGGAAAATCAACTGAATGGGAACTCCGAACACAGGCAAATGGAGACAAGAATGTTGGTGAGATGCATGACACCAGTATCCTCTCTTCAGGGCTATAATTCAGCATTCAAGCACAGACACATGAGACGGAGAATCTTGGGACTTTTGTGGTTTGAGATACTTGATATTCAAAGCCTCTGCCAGAAGCTAAGCAATCCTACGTGCCAGCTGAAAATGGCAGGCCTGGCTCCCAGTGACCGTCTTTTGCTACCCTACAGACCGCAACCAAACTGTACACTCATAAGTGCATCCATGAGTCTTCATTCATTTTAATACTATTTGCTGTGCAAATTTTTAAGTCCAGCATGAGCACTGAACCTCATACGTGGGAAATGGAAAGTTGAAATGAGTTGATTCCAACGGCTTTTTGCAGTGGCCCTTACCTGAGATCCCTTTCTAGCAGTCTTTCAAAGATAAAGGCCTTCACACACTGTAGATAGTCTAAGGATGGTTTCTCAAGGCAAGTTTGAAGCATAATGGTAAATTAAGTTTTCATTAATGTTTCATGCACTACACTTGTTTAGTGAATGTGAGAGGCACTATTTGCAAAAACATCAACATGGTACATTTGACTGATTTTGCAAAGAAACTAATGAAAATCCACAAACTCTTTCAGGGTGAACCTGAAACAAATTATTAATTATGTTGTACATATTCTTTTCTTCTTTAAAATGCTATATAAGCTTTACCACTTTTGAAGGTTTCAAATACAAACTGCAGGAATGATTAAGTGGCGGAATTTCTTCCTTTATTTGGAAACAGCAGACAATGAGGACTTGGTAGTCATTTTACATCATCACATAGCCGACAAAGCTACAAAAACACTCTCTTGAGAAAATGCTAACCTGGTACAAGTATATCAAAATCAGATGACACCTTGTATTACAGTAAAAGCATCAACTTTGTAGTAAATGAAGCATACAAGACCCAAAACACACCAAACAGGATGGTGACGAATGATATACAAAGCCATAAAAGCCAACCTTCATGGTCCTATAGAGTCCAGTCTGCAGTCCTCAAATTAAGAGGGCAATATATAGCATACTCAATTTGATGCTATTGTTGAAAATACTAAAGGGTGTTCAAGGGTTTGACAGCAGCCTGATATTCACAGGTTGTAATACCCTGTGTGGGGGAGATGAAGGCTGATCAAGAATCCTTGTTCATAAACACTTGGAATATAAAACATTCTGAAATACAACACCACTCAAAAGAATAAAAATATTTCATATTTTCTAGGGAGCTTAAGTACTGGGTAAAGCTAGCACCACCTACATTACAGCATACAGAATAATCTTGGCTTTTTAGAATAACAGTGACAACTTGTTCCTTGGCCTCTACGCTTCCAGCAGGGCTATCAATTTATGATGGAGGGTTTTTGTCATGTGGATACTCACCCAGTCAGAAAACAAGTCGCAGCAGCTATTTATTTCATGTAGACCATCCTAAAACCTTCACAGCTGGTAAATTTTGGCCTTTATAATTCACATACTTTTAACATAGCATTGTTCCTGCCCAGGTAGCTGCTTCAAAAAAATCACATCATATCTGCCTTCCTGTTTTGTCAATGACGCAGACTCTCACAGATGCTGACGGTTTCTTAAGCTTTGCAGTTATTATTTCAGATAGATTAGGAACATCACCCCTCCTTGCCTTAGCACTCAATATGTCAAGTGAGACTTAAGAGAATCTCAATTACAAAAGAACTATCAGTTTTAGGGGAAAAAGCACTAATGCCCTATTATAGCTCCTTACTATCAGGGTCCACTTGAAAAGACCACCTTTATATAGTGAGAAAACAAAGACACATTTAGGCCAACCTTTATTCTTCCACAGGCAGCAAATTACCCTACTTCTGTCCCGAATAAAACCAATCTTTATCTTCTACAAGCAAAGGAACTATTCCACGCCTTCCCACTCCCTGTTTGAGCATGTACTTTCATACATAAAGTACCAAGCCGAGAAACTACACCACTCCTCACATGCACACAGCACTTACTGCAAGGAGAGAACAAGGAAGAACGTTACATACAATGTGTGTGTACGGGTTTTTACTGGGATAGAATTAAATTTCTTCATAGTAGCTGGTATGGGGCTGTGTTTTGGATTTGTGATGAAAACAGTCTCAATAACACAGAGATGTTTTCACTATTGCTGAGCAGTGCTTACACAGAGTCAAGGCCTTTTCTGCTTCTCACAGCACCCCACCAGCGAGGAGGCTGGGGGTGCACAGCTGGGACAACTGACCCCAACTGACCAAAGGGATATTCCATACCCTATGACAATGTTCCCAGCATATAAAGCTGGAGAAAGAAGAAGGAATAGGGGGATGTTCTGAGTTACGGTGTTTGTCATCTCAAGTAACAGTTACACATGATGGAGCCTTGCTTTCTTGGAGATGGCTGAACACCTGCCTGCCAATGGGACACAATGAATCAATCCCTTATTTTCCTTTGTCTGCATGCACAGTTTTTTGCTTTATCTATCAAACTGTCTTTATCTCAACCTGTGAGTTTTCTCACTTTTACCCTTACCCAGCAAGTGGCTGTGTGGTGCTTACTGCATGTACCTGAACAAGAGGAAGAACTTCCAGGCTGCTACTTGTTGATGGGGTAAAAATACTTAAAAGACAGAATTCTGACGTCTCACTATTTGGGGACATTTTAATCTGTCCCCTGGATTTGTTAAAAAGTTTGAAATAAACGGACTTGCATACTGTGTCAACCTACAACTTAGTACTGCTTTTCCTGTTCCATGCAAAGGTAGCTTCTAAATATATATCTATAAATCTAATATTTCTAGTACATTGAGAGGATATGTAGTTTAAAAAAGAATCTGTGGTTTTTTCATTAAAGCAAATATTTTTTCCAGTCAGCGCTCCTTACCTCACTGTGCCTAGAACACTCAAGTTGACAGATGAGTGCTTTGTGGTACCTTGATAACAAGCCAATTACAAAGTATCTGAAAAAAAAAGGCCTCCTACAAAATTACACTGTAGTTAATGAAGCACAGATACTGACCCTAAAATGGAAAAAACTCCCCAACAAACAAAAAAACCCAAACCAAAAACCAAACCCCAACAATCCAGAAACCTGACTATTAGATATACTATTAATCTGGCCATGAAATAATAAAGGTTTGACATCCCATAAATTGCCAATATCTAGTTTGGCTGTCGGGAAATTGCTTGCATACAAGTCACCCCAAATGTAATAAGCTTTCCTGAAAGTTTGATTATAAGTGAGATTATAACTCTATTATATTAATCACTGCAGAAGAAGCAGACAAAAAAAACCCCATACCAGACAACACCCTAATTGAGAACAATAAGAAAGATGAATAACATGTAGTAGTTCACATAGGTGCCATGGCTTTGTAATTGCTAAATTCAATTAAAGGAAAAAGAAGTAGGAGATTCTGCTACTGCTATGATTCGCATGTTACAGTTCAAAAAAGAAAGCCTTTCAAAAACTAGACTGTACTGAAATCAATCCTACAACACTAACAGCAAAAAAAGTCTGAAAATTTTTGGATAATAAATGTCAATATGAATTTGTAACTAATATGCATCCATTACAGGAGAATTGTACATAAAAACCGTAATAAGTATTTTGTGTTTCTGTAGCACTTTTCATCTGAGTCTTAAAATGTGATTCATAATATATTAATTCTCAGTACCTACCTCATGTAAGCAAATGTCATACAGGGATTTAATTTGCTCACCAGGAAAAGCATCACATTTTGAGAAAAGGCCACCAAGTCTCTAATGATGTCAAGTAACACTACGAAATAGGGTAAGAAATGAAGCAGCTCTTATCCAGCCAAATAAAACATAGAGAGAGGAATGTACCCCCAACATCAAGATCTCAGCTATCACCTGCAACCATCTTTTACCAAAACGCAGTTGCCTCCTGCTTAGGCAAACAAAATAAGACTTTCTTGCAATCTCATAAATGTTTGATTACAAATCCTCAAAAAGGAGGAATACCTTTACGCTTTGCCACTTTGCTGCTGAAGGCAGTCCACCTTCTTGACTCATGTCCTTGCTCTGGCAAGTACATAACACGCTAGCTTACACACTGACACATTTTGCCCTGGGAAGAAAGATGGAAATGAAACAAAATGTTACTGTGATTGGTCATTCGAAGAGCATTACTCTGACTGCCAACACACCTCATAGAGATGTTCTTCAGAAACGTGCCCACCTACAAAATTAATGGAGGGTCTACACAGACATGAAACTATCATGGCACACAGACACGAACACGTAATCTGAGGATTTTCCACAGCTAAATTACAGAAGGTAGCAAAGGTGATATGGTGCAAGGTGAGTACCTACAGAACAAGACAGAACCAACATCACAGAAACTTAAATTTGTTCTAAGGAGAAGTACAAGACACTGAAGGTTTGTCTGTTGGTGGGCTTGTCTCTCAAAATATTATTTTTTAGTATTTTCTTAAGCCTAATTTTTAAAAGCCTAAACAAAAGAATTATTTAAAATGAATTAGCATTAAGCATACCAAGATTATTAACAGGCTAAACAGCAATATTCTTCCAGGGCACTGTGCTGCCTCCAGCCAAACCTCATTATCTTTACGAACTCTGGTTAGAGAATAAATGGATTGACCTATTTATTCCATGTCTAAATTTTATTAGAGGATTAACTTATTTATTTAGCATTCAGCAATGACAGCAGCTAAGGTATCTGTACTCTGTGAAGTGGCCTAGGCGAGGTAAAGAGGGCGACTGAAGGAACTTTGTTGATGCAGCTGGATTGGTCACACAATGCAAATTCCTGCAACGAATATAACTTCCTGTACATATCCCTCTCTCTTCTCTAGCTGCTCACACACACCAGCTTTCTTGCTGGTCTCACTCACACTCTCAGCCTTAAGCCAGTGATATTCTCTTTTTCATTTTTTTTTTAATCTCCAGTTCTGGTATTTTTCCATCCTGTGCACAAGGGCTTCTCTTTAGCTATTAACCTCTCTGCTGCAAGTAGTCTTGCTGATACTTCATCATCTCTACCAGCTTCTAAATCCTGCTTGCCACCATGATCCTCTACTAATTTCTTTCTCTCTCCCTTTGGGATTCAGCCATGAAATCAAAGATTAATCAGATACCAGACACACACATTATCATCAGATTAAATTTATCACAGCTGCATGTTTCTTTGCCTGCAATGAGTGTAACTGAAGGAAAAAAAAAGAGAGAGAACATCATGAAACATCTGACAATCACTCAAATTGATCTCTGTGACCAAGCTATGCTGGAGGGGGTAAACAGCCCAATAAACGCATAATAAAGTGTGTAGAGGCCAAGGCCATAACTCAAATGTGATCTGGCTCTCAGCACAGCAAATCCAGCAGCAAGAACTGCCTTTGCGGAAGTACAACTACCACACAGTTCAAGTTTCAGGTCTGAAGCATACATTGTGGGCTTTGGTGGGACTTTTCTGTTTGCTTGTTTTTGAAGGCAACTGAGGCAGCAGTTTATAACTGTGTTAAGCCCTAAATGAGGTGATAAAAAACTTGACAGTAAGAGTGAGCAAGTGAAAGACGACATTGGGTCTGTGCGAGACTCCATCAGGCTGCTAATTCCAGCTGACTATACATGTGCCCCAAGCCCATCAGAAGACCAGTTTCTTCTATAAGCTTTTTTCTATACTTTAGATCCCACAAATATTGCCTCAGTCCTCCTTCCTCCCCAGCAGAAAGGAGCACTCATCCCCAGCTACATTTGTTCCTTGCAGGTTGGTGGACAGACAATCGTAACGTGTAAAACTAGGGGCATGCCAAAACAAGCAGGTCTCTCCACTACAGAAATTGTGCAGGAAGGTGGTGGTATCTCAGCAACAGTCACAAAAGCACGAGTGTGAAAAAGCTGGTTTTTTCCCCCCACATTTAATTTGTAAAAATCAGAACTAGACATTTTTCAAGAACTTCGTATGACAAGAAAACACTGAAAGGCAATCAGAAATACTTCTTAATAAATAAATGCAATCTTATAATAAAGTAATAAGGACTCAGCCTGATCCAAAGGGCACTGAAATTATTTAAAAGTTTTCCATTGCACTGTCTGAGTTTTGTAGTCTTCTAATCAGTTTCAGGGAGCTTTTCAAATAACCTTTTCATGTAATCTTCTACAATAGGAGTAGGTTTTTAAATGAATTTTGTGCTTCCCTTCCCCAGGAATACAGATCCTGGAAACCACCATATTACAGTTAATATGAATCATGAAGTGTACCTCTGGTGTACCACCGGATCCAGCGGGTCTTGTTTTGAATACAGCTGGTCTTCGTTAGCACATCTTATCAAGGCATTGCTAAGGTGCACATTGCCATAACCGAGTAATGTAGGAATATTCTATTAATTTAGCCATGAATTCTCTGCAAACAGATGGAAAGTTTTTACAAACATGTTCTGTACTGGAAATTATTTGATGAGTGTCTTGTGTGCTCTTCAACTGCTTAAGTAGTATGTGTCTTGGAGAATTCAATATTCATAATTCACTGTTTGAACTTTCATGTTTGCACTGTAATGCAAATGCACCCCCTGACTGGATGAGCATTAACTCCTAGGAGGCAACACTCCTTTCTAGGACTGACCGACTGCAACACTTCTATGCAAAGCAAGAAAATATAAAGGATGCAGCTCACTCCTGAGAAGAGTCAGACAGAAGGAGAAGGTTAAGCCACAATACCAATAAGCTATTTCAAATAGAAATCTCTAGATGAGCAAGCAGCAGGCTTACGACAGTGTTTGTAAAACCATTCCATTCTACATTCTCCAGGTAAGACTGCTCACTACATGATGGTCATCTTATTACTGGAGACCTCTCTCCTTTATAGAGTCAGGGTGCAGAATATTCATCTGAACCCGTACAACAGGCTTTCCTTAAAAATTCTCCTTACCAGGATCCCACCCTACAAGGCACTCCATGATTACTACTGATTTAGTCCCATTATCCAGCTATGCAGCTACAAGTTCTTGTCATTCTCAGAGTTGCTTGGGCATGGTGCGGTGTGCATTTTTCAGTTGCTTCGAAAGAAAATACAAAAGTTTTGAAAACTGCTGTACTGTATTTTTTGGAAAGAGATTGGAATAAATGCAGTGTTCATGGCCAATCTCCCAGCTCAAAGTATGAAAATCATTGCTTTTCTTAGAACAGGTCTACAGGTCTAAATTTAAGAAAGCGTCCCTGTGTACTACCTTGCTACCATGATACGAATCCACCCTAAGGACTGATTGACAGGGTATCTCAGAACCTTTGGCTTCACTGCCACAGCTGTCCACAGGGGTGGCCAACCAGTGCCAGCTCCTGGGGACTGTTCTTTGGTGGAAAAGACAAAGAGTTCTTCAACACATTTCCCTCTGGCTATCAAACACCCTGAATATGGGGATGACTTCCAGTATCCGGTGACCAGCTGAATTTGAACCAGTGACCCAGGTTTGAAAAGGTCCCAAACCCACTACCAATCTCCTGTCTTACTGATATTTTTATTGCTGTGAAGACAGAAAGCTGGTCCTATCAGTTTTCCATTCTGCACCCAAGCACACAGCTGTACTGGCAAGGAAGAAAAGAGCACTTCTCCAAGCACTTTGTTTTGTTTCAAGTTCCCCGCTGGGGAAGTGATAGAGGTGTCAAATAGAAGCCTTGGCCAATTGCATAAATCAGATTTTGCTTAAATAGCTGATGTCAACCTTGGGGGGTGGGGGGATGAGATTAAGTGTTAATTTCCAGAGGCCAGCACATCTCTTGTGCTTCAAAAACATTTGAAAGAATATAAATCAAAGCAGAGTATGAACCGGCAAAGCTAATTCACTGCCTGGCTGTTTTATTTCAGTTGCATCTTTCCCACTCATCCAGGTAACACAGCCTTTCCTTGAAAGTTACACAACAAATCAAATAAGTGGGTGATGGGGAGAAAAGAAGAGGGGAGGAGAGCTAAAATTTATTACTGCCTAAAAGGGAAGGTGACTCATAAGAGAGTGGTATTAACAAAGTGACAGTATGAGACTAAGAGGGAGTGCTTTGAACTCATTCTAATGATCTAATGACTAATATAATCCATTAAGAAAAGCAAGGGCAAGATCTTTTTCACTGATTAACGTTGTACCTTACCCATGTTTTTAATAAAAAATTTAATATATACTGCTCCTCAGCTATCTGCATGTTTAATTAAAATGCTGAAAGCTTCCAGAAAGTGTTCATTTCATTCCATCATGAAATAGTGAAGTATCTAACCCTTCACCATGGATCTTGAAGCAGCAGGAGAAAGTGAGAGGAAAAAAAGGAAGAACTGTATCGTAACACACACAAGAACACTGGCTGGCTTAGTGACATACTTATCAAGTATGGTGTGTGAAACCCCTAGACAATACTACAAGAATTTAACACTAATATATTATGAAGCAGGCATTTTATTAAAGCTAGAAATAGCATAAAATATCTGAAAAATATTAAAATTCTGCTCTTATGCTTCAATGATGTATAAATGAATCCAATTTACTTTTAGGGACACATATGAGCTTCATAGAAACATAACCACAGCATTGAAAAAAAAAAAAAAACAAACCCACCAAACTCTATGCTCACCATTTACTCTAAAACTGTATATAAATCTCTAATGCCCTCAAACCGAAATTAAATAGAAGACCCACCTTCTTGATGTCCATTCAAGCATTATGCAATCACTTAAAACTGAGGTTCTGCTACCAGAAAAGATGCATCAGCATGTGTGCAGCTAAGGTTCTGCTAAACACTGTATAAATATCTTTCTTGTTCAGACTGACCAAATGCCATAATACATTTTAAAAGCAGAATACATTATTAAAATAAATTCAGCTCAAGTGGGCAGTTGAGCTATTTCTGGTTCAAAATAACGGACGGGGATCCAGATCCCATTTCACTTCGTCATAGCTGGACTACCTGATCATAATCTCGAATACATTCAAAATGGAAGCCTCTTGCCAAGACACTGTTCAGCTGACTGACTCAAATGGTGGCGAGCCAAAAGCTCTGTTCAGACACAGTCCATCCTTCTGAGCACTTTGCTACTGTATAACCAATATATTCAGCAGTGATTCAGAAGTAGTCTTTAGCAACAGGAGCTACAGCTTATTTTTTTAAGGTGCCAAAGTAGGTATGAAGTATGTGAAAAGACTGGTTTGCTAGTTGTTTGTAACTGTTTAACATTTCAGCTGTGGCTTCTTATTATTCATAGGTATTTTATTAGTAAACTCAGGCAATACCTGTGACAGTACAGTTTTAAACAAATCACTGTTCATTCAACTCACATGGGGTTTTTTGCCTTTTTTTTTTAAACACAATCTACTCTGGGATAACAATGATATACTGTGAAAGACATGGCCAAAGGAGTTCTCTAAAATGTAAGGTCTTATTTTTAATAACTCCTAGCATAACAGGAAATTTCCAAGAGAAATTTAGCTTTACCCCAGTATTTTTAAAAGGTTTAAAGAGGTGATCCTGACATTCTGAACACCAAAGAATCAACAACGTGAGACTGATTAAATGTCTGACTGATGAGTCTTACAACATGACAGACAGGAGATAATTACTAAGTAAACATATTTTCACAAGAGAGAGGGGAACAGGTTGTGCTGTATAACATAAATCAAGAAGAATACAATAGGCAATAAAGTCTGCAACTGGCATAAAGGTAGGGTAATCATAAATAAAAGGTCAAATAATTGATTAAAAAAAGCCAGTACAAGCAAACTATACTTAGTGAAGCTCAGTGCCAAATGACACACAGGAACAAAACCATGGCAATTGTGACTGCTGAAGATACTTGTTCTGGGAAGCAGTGGCACTGAAAAGTATATGGCCATAACACTGGATGGTGAGCTGAACTCCTGGTTGCAGTCAGGCACTGCCACTGGCTGTGGTGAGAAGCCCAGCCTGTGTCGCTCTGATGTGGTGACTGAGCTGGGCTCCAAGCACAATCACGCAGAAGAGTGTCAGGGAGCTGGTAACTGACTACAGCTCTCAACATCAGCAACCTGTTTTCACCCCAGGCAGTGAGACGAAGCATTCTCTGGAAGAACTTTGACTACAGCCGCTTAAACCCTTTTACACAGGGAGGTCTTGAACTTGGCATCTTCTAGAACTGTTCTTTTACAAGGCAGAAGTAAACACTTTTAGCTGAGTAATTAATTACTTCTCAGGATAACTGCTGTATAACGGAGAATTGGAACAAAATCCTTCCACCCCAAAAACTCTTCTCCTAATTGTCAGTCTGTTGAGCTCCCCACATAAATTACAAGTGCAATGTACTGCCATTTCCACTATCTCTCTCTTCAAACAACTGAAAAAATTCAAGACTTTTATTATGTTAATGTGTTTTGCACACTGCCACTCAACACAGCATGCAAAGCAAATGCTAGCCATCTCTCACCAAGGTGTTTTTTCAATAAATAACTTACCAAGATCAATACAGAGATTACTAGATCAATTTCTATGTAATATGTACACAGAAGGTCAGATGATCTAATGGTCTCCTTTGGCCTTAAAATCTATTAACTAATTTGTTTTCCACAGATGACCAAACATGACTCCAAGGAGAACAGTCTTAACAGTCTACCACCCTGGGCAAGGAAAGGGCAGAGGAAACTCACCTTGATAGGGAAATGCTTTTTCCTAGGATGTGTTTTCAACTCATACCATTTGCTTTAGGTCTAAATTGGGATATAAGTGTAGTATCTGAGAGTAGTGAATTGCTGAGAAGATGAATGATGTTACAGATGTCTGGGAGGAACTCCCAGACAAGCATACTATCAGTATTGATACTTAGCTTAAATGTTTTGTCTTCTGCAACATGAAAAGCTATGGCAAAAACAATTAGAAAAATGTGAAGTCTCTCAGTATTTCCATAGCAAAGGCTGTCCAAAGGAAAAAGATTAAAGATGCACTAAATAAGGTGGAGAAGTCCAAAGTAAATGTAATTAATATGGGAGCTTGGATTTACAATACACAATGTGAACACTGGTCTAGCTCCCCTGGAGTATCATCTGTGACAGATCAAAAAAAGGCAAAGTGCTTGTCCTTCATGCAATTCAACAGTAGCTTATTGGGCCATGAAAAATAAGCTCTTACCAATGTCCCTTACCAGTTTTTCCCAGAAGGCTGAAGGCTACTGTGTTACACGATCAGTAACCTTATTCAGCAAAAGGTTTAGAGAAAAGAATGTTAACTTTTATTAAGACATGCAAGGTCTAGCCTTTCATCTGAACTTCTTCACCTGTTTTAATGCTTTGTCACTATATAAACTACTCTGCTGCTGTACATGATGGCATTCATTTAGTTTCATTGTATCTATCATCTTTAACTACTTAAAACAGTTTTAAGAACCTCATACATTAAATCAAACGTCAAGACAATCATGCCACTCAAAAGCTTTTCCCGAGTTTAAAACAACAGCCTGCAAATGCACTCTCTCTCAATATTGCATACATACTGCAAGTACTCTTTCTAACAATGAATAAGATTCCTACCACCACTCACAGGCTATATGAACCCTCTAGCATACAAAGACAGGAAATTGATAGACTATAAAGGCAAGTGACGGCTAAACCTACAATCTGGGGAAGGAAAAAGAAACCAACCACAAAAAGCAATGTCTCCCTAAAGGAACTCTGAAGAATGTTCTACTCATTAAGAAAGCAATCAGCCCAACGGTTTTTAAACCACAGTGTTGGTTTGATATCCTAACATGATCACATCTGCAGCACCACAGCGTGGGGGAAAAGTCCAGGATCTCAAGCAATACTTAATCTTATTTAAAATGCTATGCAGTACCACCAACCCTGTAAAGTGTACCTGGAATTTGACTGGCAACACCCTGGGAGTAAATCCTCAAATCTAGGATAAGAATATTTTCAAGTGGTACTGCCCAGATTTATGAGAATGCAAAGACAGTGAAGGTCTGACACTTCCAGGCTGCAAAGAAATCATTGGAAAAGATGCAGAAAATTAAGGAACGATGGTGGCCTTCTACAGCGGGGTCACAGTATTGTTGGATAAGGGAAGAGGAACCGATTTCACCTACCTGGACTTGCGCAAAGCCTTTGACACTGTCCCACATGACATCCTTGTCTCTAAGTTGGAGGGACATGGATTTGACAGAAGGACCACTTGCTGGATAAGGAATTGGCTGGATGGCCGCACTCAAAGAGTGGTGGTCAATGGCTCAATGTCCAAGTGGAGACTGGTGACGACTTGCATTCTTCGGGGGTCGTATTGGGACCAGTGTTGTTTAACACCTTTGCCAGAGACATGGACAGCAGGATCAAGTGCACCCTCAGCAAGTTTGCCAACGACACTCAGCTGTGTGGTACAGTCAAGACGCTGGAGGGAAGGGATGCCATCCAGAGGGACCTGGATAGGCTGGAGAGGTGAGGCCGTGTGAACCTCATGTCAACAAGGCCAAATGGAAGGTCCTGCACATGGGTCGGGGCAATCCACAGCACAAATACAGGCTGGATGGGGAATGGATTGAGAGCAGCCCTCAGGAGAAGGACTTGGGGGTGTTGGTTGATTGGAAGCTGAACATGAGCCGGCAGCGTGCACTTGCAGCCCAGAAAGCCAACTGAGTCCTGGACTGCATCAAAAGAAGCATTAGCAGCAGGTCCAGGGAGGTGATTCTCCCCCTCTACTCTGCTCTTGTGAGACCCCACCTGCAGTGCTGCATCCAGCTCTGGGGTCCTCAGCACAGGGAAGATATGGACCTGTTGGAGCAAGTCCACAGGAGGTTACAAAGGTGCTCAGAGAGCTGGAGCATGTCCCCTGTGAGGACCTGCTGAGAGAGTTGAGGTTGTTCAGCCTGGAGAAGAGAAGGCTTCAGGGAGACTTCAGAGCAGCCTTCCAGTACTTAAACAAGGCTAAAGGAGAGATGGGGAGGCCCCATCAGGGAGTGCAGTGATAGGATAAGGGTTAACGGTTATAAGCTGAAAGAGAGCAGATTTAGAAAGATATTAGGAAGAAATTTTTCACTGTGAGAGTGGTAAGGCCCTGGAACAGGTTGCCCAGAGAAGGCATGGATGCCCCATCCCTGGAGGTGTTCAAGGCCAGGTTGGATGAGGCTTTGAGCAACCTGGGCTAGTGGGAGGCGTCCCTGCCCATGGCAAGGGGGTTGGAACTAGATGATCTTTTAGGTCCTTCTCAACACTAACCATTCTATGATTCTATGATGCAATTATATCCAGGAAAAACTTAATATTACATAAGCTCTCCACTACTTAAAACAATATCCATGAAAATACTTTTGCAGTTTTTCCAAGTTTAGTCCTGTAACATCCCAACCATGCCAGCATATACATTCTTATTTTGAGCCAGTGTGCTGAAATATGGAATTACATATGTCAACACTGTGATTTGCTAGGCAGAACTATGATCAGAATTAGGAGTGTATCCTTCTGAATTATGAATAAAGACATGTCCAATGATTCCCTTGTATAGCACTTTCTCTGTAAAGGATACAGAATCTTTAAGAAAAGGACACTTCTCTTTTGTAAAAAGGATACAATTTTTAAAGTATTTTAATGGCCTTTCTCTCAGAAATCTATCCAGGTTTCTAAACTATCATTAGACAGCTTAGAACTATAATTAGACCATTATAAATTTTTATTAAGCTGCAAATACAGTTCAACTCAAGAACAGGTAATTGCCATTATAAGCATAAAAACCCCAGTGATGATGAATGCATTACACACAAAGGAGAACTGGCTGCAGAGAGATGGTGCAGGAGCTTGGGAGTGCCCAGGATGACCCAGGGCAGTCCAAAGTAAGATTGATCCACACACCTTCAATGAAACAATTCAAGACAATTAAAATCTGCAGTCTTTTTGAAACCAGGATGCTTCCTAAACTAATCTGACAAATGTTTCCCTGGGAAGGTCTCTCTATCAGGGATGGGTTTGTTAGTCAAAAACAGAAGGAGAGAAATGTTGTTTTCCCCTCTGCTTTTGGGATAGATGAATTACACACGTCTCTTCAGTCAAGAAAGATTAGAAGTCAATCCAAGCCCCGTGAAAGGTACCAGACAATGGTATTGCTATAGTGACTGCTATGAAACTCAATGCAGTGGAAAGAGTTTCTTTCTGTGAAACCCTAAGAGATATTTCTGTAAAGAAAATACAAGAAAATTTTGTGGAATTAGAAAAAAAAAAAAATATATATATATATAGTCTGCAGGATGTAGATTGTGCTACCTAAACATGTTTCACCTCGACCAAAAATAAATCCATGTCACTGTACCCTTCTTGCATCTCCAACAAAGAATTTATTAAGTTTCTGCCACTTCACATTCATTTCATAGAGAGTAATTTAGAAACTCTTTTGGTAGCACGTTAAGACGACAGATCATACACAGAAGTTATGTGAGGTTTTTGTTTCAAAGAGATACCAAGGACATGAAAGCTATGAATAGTTACAGGCAGAGATTTGAAACACTTCTGGTTCTAGGTATGGACATAAGCACTTTCAATCATTCACGACAATTGGTTTTTACATTGATTTCCTGAAAACGCAGTGATTCCAGAAAAGCCAGTTTTACTACAGATTTTACAATCTAAGCTTTTCTGGGTCTCTTCACCCTAACTCCAAACTCTGACATGTAGTTTCACTTAAAAAAAAAAAACAACACACCACACTGACAAACAAAAACAACACAAAAACTATTTCCTAAGACATTTTAGACATATAAAGGACTTTTGTCCAAAGCTGTGTGCCTAAAATGCTTCCACCTTTGTATACGTCCTCAAGAACCCCAGTGAAGGTTCCCAGGAAGGAGTTGTAACAGTTCATTTACAGTCACTCTTATTTTATGCCACAGAGGGGAGAGGGCTTGCCCCTTTTTCCATTTGCAATGCCCTAACCTTTGCAAATCCACAGCTCTTACGCTAAAGGGCATTTCCTCTGCAACAAATCTCACTGTCACAACAACTGCTCAGCCCCCTGACGACTTTGCTCTGTGCTGTGGCAGCAGATACAAGAGTCCACAGTTTGTGATTCCAACCTCCCTCCTCTGTCTCTCCAGGCTTCCTCCTTTCCTTGAACAGCTCTTGAGAAATACAGTTTGGTCCTACACTGAGTGTGGAAATCTGTTGCCACTTTCTCTGCTTTGTACTGTTTATAAAACTTATTATTTAGGTATAAATCCACATGCATTTATTTATGTTTCAATCTAGAATTTCAAGAAAAGAGAGAATACACTTCCCAGGCAGTTAGCTACCATACCAAGGGCACAATCTCTTTGCAAATGAACTTTGTTTGCTCTTGTAGAATTTGGCTTTGTATCAACTTATTCTAAATGGCAAACTAATGAATTTATATTGGCAGAGGAAAATGTTTCTGCTTTTACAGACTACAGCATTTACTAGTAAACAAGATTACTAGGAACAATTCCCAGTTTCCCCAGCAACTTAGTTACTTGTCTCTTTCAAGGCTCATATGTTGATTCATTCCTCTCTGTGGTCCCAGTGTAATTAGTCTACTCCTTACACCAGATAAAATTATAGGAACTGAATGCCAAGTCTTGTGAGTTCTTGATATTCTAGATTATACCTAAGTGCTGGGCACAGGACCTGCTTGTAGCTTGATGTCACCAGAGCTCTAGGTTTCTGCTTCAGGACCATCCCTCAACATTCTTTCATGTCATTTCAATCATTTAGCTCAAAATAAAATACACAGACCAAAATAATTACTTATATTCCCAGCCCTCCTCCCATCTCCCCATTTTGAAAAACCACAGAGTTTTAAAAACTTTAAGTTGTAAAGCCAGAATTACTGCACAAGTGGCAGTCTATCAACAAATACTTAACAGCAGCCCTTGTAATATAGTTCCTTGTCCCTCTCACCAGTGCCTTCCAAGTGCATTTTACTTAGAATAATGGGAAGACATTTGTTCAACTATCTAGGAGCTCCAGCTCTCCAAGGCAGTTTTGCAAACTGAAAACCCCTTACATTTGCCTCTGATTTTTATCAATTACAACTGAGTTTTGTGTAGTAGTAAAAAACATACTGTCAATTATAAAATCACATACCAGTTAAATAATCAGTACAACCAGTCAAAACCCCATTGTTGATAAAAAACAATTAATGGTCTTTATCTGTATTCTTTGAGAGCTGGTTAATAAAGAGTGATCTAAGAGTAATATGTTATTTTACTCAGGAAATGAATTAAACCACACTACTTCAATAGCAAGCTTCTGAAGTACCACAGATCTGAAGTATTCATACACATTAAACTATCACAATAATGCATTTTATCAGATTTGCTAAGCCTTACTCCAAAAGGAAGCACAAATCACTTTGCAGACTATGGTAGAAGTCCACCAAATCAGTGAAATGCTTTGTCCAGAGAAAGAAACATTTGTATAAAACATTCTAATTATAGTCTGGAAAGGCTTAAAGAAAAGGCACAAACAAATAGTACACATCTGCTATAGACAGATTTTTTTACAGGCTGTTAAGTACCTAACAGTGCTCAGGTATCTCAGTCCTACGGAGATAAAAGTCAGATTTTACAAGTTTTCTTAAAATAATTCTTAAAATCTACACCTTTTTCTTTTAATCAAGAAGGACATAATTATCTATGTTAAATAGATCTCTACTAACATTCGGAGGAGGAAGTCTAGCCATTCAAATGTATCAGTTTGAAAACTGATAAAAGAAAAACTTTTTATAGAACATGCTATATTACGTTCTGGTACTCGTTGCAATGAAGTATTGAAGCCAAGAGCACCAAAAAAAAAAAAAAAAAAAAAAAAAAGGAAAGAAAAAGAAAAAACTAACTTTTTACTTCATTCCTAACAATTTACAGAGGCGGACAAATCATTTTACGAAGCTTCTCTAGCTGGACAATCCATAGATACCTAAACATATATGCTTACAACAACCAAAACATAAAAACAAGTCTAAGGGTCTATAGATTTTTTTGTTTGTTTGCTTTTGTGCTTAGATTAAAATCTGTAGGATAACAAGAGAAATTTCCTACAACTTAAGAAATGATAATTTCTCCCGGACATTTTCACACACATCTCTAGAGAAAAGCCTGAATTCCTACCAAATCGAGCTACTATACTTCATATTTGCATATTTCTGTCCCAAGGTAAAGATAGGGAAGGAAAATTAAACTGAACAAGAATGCATTATAGGATTTCAGGACTTGCAGCTAGATTTGATGGTGGAAATTTCATGATAAGTATTCTTCTTTTTAGAAGTCCAGCCTAGTTTTGATGTCACATATGATATGCATGGTTGGCATGCACAAACATCAAAGACATTCAGGGAAGTTACTTGTATTTGCTTTTGGCTAAAGGAAAGTTAAGCTTGCCAGTGTATCTGTTGTAATGGTCAAAGTTCTCTAAAGCTTTTGCTATTTCCACTAATTTTACTACAGCAATGAATGACATAGTAAGACTTTAGAGATCTCAGATGCAAGTTTCTATGCCTTTAAGGCATTAAAAACCATCAAAATAGAAGCTGCTACACACAAGAACTCAAAGTACTTGTTCTAAAGATAAATATTGCTCAAAAAAACACAGAGGAAGACACATTCCTTTTACAGAAGGTGGTTCTTTCTTCAACCATGAGGAACATTTTCAGAATCTAAGCACAAAATTAAAAAAACCTATAAAACTAATCAGCTTCAATTTAGCTGATAATCTCAATGCCGTAATAACCTGGTACCCACAGACCCCATGCAATTACTCCATTATACTTTCCATGTTTGTCGACCCATTTTCAGGCACTAATTTACCAAATGATGATTGCTGCTTTTATGAACTACGTTAGCTGGAATATAGAGCCCTTGATTTGTCTTGTTCTTGTCTTCAAAAGATCTTTGCCAGAAGTTTTGGGCTTAGAATGAAATTAATTTTTCCCCCTGAATTTTTTCTTTTAAGGAAAATGGTTTGTTCCACATACAAAACTAATTTTTAGTAGGCCAAAGGAAGTTTATACAAGTTCAACTCTATTTTTAAGTTGCCTTGCTACAACTTTTAGCAAGAATAAAAAAATCCAGGTTTAATACATCTAAACAAGTTACAATAATTTAATTATGTTCACAATGTTGAGGGCAACGTGTAACATTTGCTCATTCAGGATAATTACCTTCTGTTAATATTTTTAATTTTCTAAGGGAGAAAGATACAGTCTCTGGAGTATTTCAATTTTTTTCAGCTGACATCTTCCCAAGGATTAAAATTTCTAAGTGGATAGCCCTCAATAGGCACTAATAAATTCCACAGCAGACTTTCACAAAAAATCCATTAAAGTAAAATGCTATAATGTCATATAGTTTTCTTCTGTCTGCCTGACTCCTAGCTCATGCCAGGCTGACATGGACAAGCTGTGTGGCTTTCTGTCCAGTTCACTGCATATCCATACAACACTTAACACTGTGAGGAGTAAATGTCTTGCTCCTACTTTGGGATTTTCTAGCAAGGAAAGACCTAACTCCTTCAGTCTTTCCTCATAGGGCAGGTTCTCCAGCCCTTTCATCATCAAAATGAAAGCCTGAAGCCATCCCTGAAGCCCCAGAGGAAGGTAGGACAA
>NW_010135600.1:0-17165 GCF_000699245.1 Pterocles gutturalis
CGCTGTGTCCCTGTCGTAGAAGGCCACCAGATTCTGAAGGCCACTAAATTTGTCAGGCATGATTTTCCCTTTGTAAAGCTGTGTTGGTTGCACCAATCACGTGCTTGTTTTCCATGTACCTGAGCATAGATTCCAGGAGGATTTGCTCCATGATCCTGCCAGGCACAGGGGTGAGACTGACTGGCCTGTAGTTTCCTGGGTCTTCCTTATTTCCTTTTTAAAAATGGGGGTTATGTTTCCCCTTTTCCAGTCTGCGGGTACTTCACCGGAGTTCCACAACTTCTCAAATATGATGGATAGTGGTTTGGCAACTTCATATGCCAGTTCCCTCAGGACCCACGATATATCTCGCCAGGTCCTATGGACTTGTGCACCTTCAGGTTCTTTAGAAGATCTCGAACCTGATCTTCTCCTACAGCTGGCAGTTCTTCCTTCTCCCAGTTGCTGCCTTTGCCTTCTGCAACTTGGGCAATGTGGCTTGAGCTCTTGCCAGTGGAGACTGAGGGAAAGAACTCGTTAAGTACCTCAGCCTTCTCTATATCCTGGGTAGCCAGGTCTCCCTGTTTCTTCCGGAGGGGGCCCACATTTTCGCTAGTCCTCCTTTTATCGCTGACATAACTATAGAAGTTTTTGCTGTTACCCTTAATGTCCTTGGCCATATTTAATGTTGTATTAATGTTGTATTCCAAAGGCTTAAAATTAAGTTCTAAGTCAGTAATGAAGAAACCAGGTGTTCCCAGTGAGGTTAAAGGATTGTATCAACTTTCAGGAACTGCTATGATTGCAGCTATCCATTTCCACTAATTGAGAAATTATTTGCAATACTTTATTTGTGAAGGAAGATTTTTCTTTTTTTCTCATTTTAAGGGTGCTTGACACCAAAGAATACTACTAAGTACAACACAGATCTCATAATATTTATATGGTGGACTTTTTCACTTTAAACGTGACTATACAGACCTGCATCAACACCCAGCATTTTTCAAAGAAGGGTAGTTGCTATCTACACTAACATGTCTGGAATGTTGTCTTGATGATGCTGTATTTGAGAAGACTTATGAAGTTCGTGGAAGAAAACTGCCCATATTACTATGTATGAACAAAGCAGGGCTGAAATTGAACTTGGTCAGTGGTCACTTGAAATCACCTTTTCTTCAATGTATTATTTTTCTAACAGATCTAAGATATGAACCATTCCACTCTGCTATACTTATTAAAAAACTGTCTCTTCTTGTCTTGACAGATATTACATTATGCTATCAATATTTACTCAGGACTGTTGTACCATTGTAGCACTGCTGAATACAGTAGCCTCTATAGGTTCAACTTTGCTCTGGAAAGATGCTTCTCTGTTACAAAACCAAAAAAACCACGCTATAAATGCTTCAGGATTTACACTCTCTAATTTTGTGTTACCTATTATTATAATTATTATTGTCTTAGATTTACAATTGAGAATCACTTTATATGCTGAGAATACCACATTTGCTCAAAAACTTTTATAGAAAGTGATAACAATTTTAAGTTTAGAAGGAAGCACATGGTTGCCTAAAAAATCTAGAAAAATTAATAAAAATACATCTTTTGGTCTAGCACATATATGTCATGATCTTTTGACAACAAAAACTGTAAACAAGCAAAAAGAATCCTATATCTGCAAAACAGCAGACTTCGGCATGGCATGGTTCTTATTTTATATTTGCTCTTCAGCAATGAAAAAGAAACATTTTGGTCATTTATCCATAATAGTGTGCTTTACCTACTTCTCATTAGCTTTCCCAGAATAGCGACCCAAGGGGATATCAAGTCTGACAAACATCCTACCAGATATAAACAGCCTTCTGCATGAACTAGAGACTAAATTTGGAAAAGCTGCAAAATGCAATGACAGTTATTTAGCACAGTTCACATAAATTTTTGTTTCCTACTTCTCTTCTGCCCTTTTTAAACTCTACCTCTCTAAATCTTGTGATTATGTAAACATCTCAGAAAAAAACTCAAAAACAAATACAGATTTCCCGTTGCCCTCTGCAACTGAGAGAATAGGAGCCACGTCCAAACTCTCTGATTAATCCAGCCTGAGCAGCATGGCTTACATGACCAAGTCCATTAAGTGTTACAGTGTCTTTATTATTCCTGAACTATATGCTCTAGGGTCTTACCTCATCCTTTGGAGGAGGAGATGTCAAGAAAGACTGTACTGTAGAAAAGGTATTGAATTATTGTCAATCTCTGTTTTTTTCACCCTACATCTTTATTGCAGATAGAGAAGGTTCCAGATTATGCTTTTAGTCCATCTTCTTTCCAGCAAACATGCACTCAAAATGTAAGTAAGAAGACTTGATGCTTTGTGTGGAGGTGGACTTCTCTAAAAAGTAGTTTTAAGAGCAGTGTCTGAGACTTGTTAGAATTTCTTGAAGAACTGCCATTAGCAAGTCCATGTCAAGTTAGCATCACCTTTCTACCCTGCTGTGCTATTTTAATAATCTGCAACTCCAGTAATACTGATCTTGCATTTGTACTGCAAAGACAGTCTGAAGTAGTAGAGGTATCTCAGCAGGTAGTTTAGTGTGCAACAAAGATATATTTCTCCGGAAACTGCTAATGGGTATTTCCTGTTATATAAGACCAGTTTAAAACTGAAATAAACTATCCTCTCCATTTGTTTAGCCATATTGATGTTTTGCAAAAGAAATAACAGATTGTAGCTTTCTGCAAATTACTATAGCTACAGAAAAGATTTCATAAGGAATACAAGGACAATACAATATGCCCAGGTTCTACAGGATTGCACACAGTGTAATGTGAGAGAGTAAAAAAAATATTTTGATGGATGATTCTTCTGTGTGTTGATAATGGACTTGATTAAATAAGTCTGTTGGCATATAAAATTACATGCAGATCTTGTAAGTCTAAAGAGATATTCTTCAATCTTGAAGTCCTTGTGAGTATGTTTTTATAGCCTGCAGACGGAGCAAACACAACTTTGCTGTATTCAGTTAGAAAATTACTTTTGTCTTCACTGATGAGCTTGTTTTCTGAACAGTGATATTTTAACAAAACATCACTGAACAGAATATGTTTGTAGAAAAATTATGTAAAGAACCTTCAGCCTAGCCTTGGAGATTTCAGATATTCTTATATCCACACATTTTGAATGTTTTCTCAAGGAGAAATAAAACTTTCTCCATAGTAATTACCTCACATTAAGTTAAAATTTTAAGAAGTTTTAAAAGGAAGATAATTTAGACACTTACTAATATTAAGATTTGCTGCTCCAGCTTTCTTCCACTGAAGGAGATAAAGTTATGCCTGCATTATTGTTTGCCAAACAAGCCTAAGACTTACTGAAATAAGTGACTTTGCAATCCCTTATATTTAGCATTTTCCATTTGTACCACTATTTGCTGAGACTCATGCTTATAGCATCCACACTGTGGGGGCATTCATGTTACACAGTATGTCCAAGTCAGAACCTGGAGACCATGACCTAATCTATTTTTCTCCTAATTCATTAAAATTTCAGTTTTGACTTCTTGATTCTGGATTTGAAAATCACATGCTCCAGGGGGACTTCAACTGCAGAAGTGATGTCTTATATTTTGTGGAGTTAGTCTGGGTTAACATACCACTAGCTTACTTCAGCTTCCTTACTCTTCGATACTTACAGCCATTTTCCAAGATAATCTTTCACCCTGGTTTGCAAGCACATTTGCATTGGACGATATACACTTCTCAAGTTTGTCTATACTCAGTAGGCACTTCAGAAGCTGTCATGTAACTGTGGTCTCCAGACAAAATGTGTAATTGCAAAGTTATTATAAGTCTTATGAATTGTTGTTTTCACTAACAAAGCTGTATATGAATATTTAATTAATGCTTTAGCAGGGCTCTGCCCCTCTCAGAGCACTTTAAGTCTTTTGATACTACCTAAACTTTATAGGACCACTTTGCAGAAACTATTAGAGCTCCTTTGAATTCAAAAGGATTAGGTCCACTTCAAAAAATTAAGATTTTCTGCTGTTCTAGTTTTTCTCTGTAGCTACTCTCGCCACACAAGTTAATCTCAGGACTACTAGGTTCTAAAAAAACTAATTTTTTTTCATGTTTTGTTTCTCTTTTGTTTTTTCTGAGTCAATTTGTCCTGGTTTTGGCTGGGACAGAGTTAACCTTCTTCATAGAAGCTAGTAAGAGGCAATGTTTTGCATTTGTGCTGAAGAGAAGGATGATAACATACTGATGTTTATAGTTGCTGCCAGGACAGTCAAGGACTTTTCAGCTTCTCTGGTGTGCCAGTGTCTGCAGGTACAGGAGAAGCTGGGAGGGAGCACAGCCCCAATTACAAGCCTAGGATTTTACCTCAGGTTTAGGATTGAGACCCAAATTGACCAGTGGTGTATTCGGGATCATACATGTCATGCCCAGTATGTAGATGAGGTTCTGTCCAGACATTCTCTCTCTCGCTCCAGGTCGTCTCTTGTTCCTGGTCACTCCTCTCTCAGGGTTGTCTTGCTCCCTCAGTCAGCCCTCAGTCTTGGACACTCAGGCTCTTACCTCCATTATGGGATTACGGTTTCAGGAATCTCCCTGCTCCTGGATTGTTAGACAGGAATGGGCTGAGCCTTGGTAATCAGATGGTGAGCAGTTTCACTGTGTATCACTCATTTGTATATTTGTATATATTACATTATAATTATTATTTTCAATTTTGTTGTAGTTTAGTTATTGGGTTGTTCTTATCTTAACCCACAAGGCTTTTTTCCCTTTACCTCTTTAATTGTCTCCCCTATCCCCAGGAAGGGTGAGGGTGAGCAAGTGGTTGTTGCAGCATTTTGCTAGCTGGGGTGAAAAATATAGCACAAATGAATGCTATATTTCTGGCATATAAACTCTCTGTAAATGTTGTTTCTCAACCCTCTAACTCCTTTCTCCATTACTGAACCTAATGTCACTCTGATATTTATTCACTACCTAACCCATTTATGACTTTTACCAGAGAACAAGTGTGTTGCATAATTTCTTAGCTGGATTCCAGGTGAATATACAATCTAGCAATCTTCAAATTGTGAAGAATGTTACTTTAAGGTTATCTCATGAAAGAAAGGTTATCTGTCTCAACAGAAGGCTAGAGTTCTGACTCTAAATGAGGAGGGGAAAAAAAAAAGTAAAAAAAAAAAAAAAGTGAAGATTTCGTCCCTCTAATTAAGTAGAACGAAGGGCTTATATTTTAAGCATAAGTTAAACTATTTGAAACAGAATGAATAACAAGAAGTATGAACACTATTTGTGCCTAAAAAGTCAACGCCTTAATAAAATGGTAGTTTGCTGTGTCTCATGCTGGTTATTTCTTCTTTCTTTGTTTAGTATTAATAATTTAGTCTTCACAAAGTACAAAGGCCTGTATTAATATGGCATTGCTTGCAGGTTAATATTTCATGTATGAGTTGTAAAATACTGGTGCTCTGATGGAGCTGAACCTGATATAAAAAACATATGAATTAAAAAAAGAAGTTAGTGGAAAAGGATAAAATTATATAGACCAATTAAAAAAAATTCCCTCCAAAATAAAGTGTTATGCCTTCTTTTTTGCCAGAAACATCTATTTATAAAAATTATTATTAGAGCTGGGAATTACAAATATTATTGTGCATTAATATTGACAATTATAAGGTACAGTAACCTAATTAAATTAATTATGTTTCTAATAATTATTTTAATTTTATTTTGCTTAATACTATAAAAGGAAATAATAAATATTTTTTAAAGAATCTGACATGATTTAAAACAATCTGATATACTGATTAATGGCAATTTTTTTATGATGTATTACTTCTTTCGCTATAGCTATCCCACTGAGACAGGCACTGTGTAAACATTATATGAAACAGTCATTATTTGGTCCAAAGACTTTAAGGATTAATTAAAAATTATGTGTAGGAATTAAGGATGTTTCACTGTTTGAGTGTCTTGTACACTTAAGGGCCCTAAAGAGGTCATAATCTTTCCAAAAAGCATCCTTTTCAAGATACCTCAAGTTATCTTCTTTCAAACTGAATACATCCAGTTTAGTCACTTTTGAAATGTTAATCACCCTGGATAGCTTTCCTATCTTTTTTTGATAATGCATTATTATCTAGTTATATTTAGGAACTAATACTGTTCTTGCAAATCTTTATGGATTTTGCTATAGTTCATTTCTGGATATTTTAAATACTTACAGTTCCTCTTTATATCAGCTATCAAACTTCAGTATTCCTGATTCAAATTTCAACCTGCATTAACTATTCAACAAATAATGGTTGCAGAACTTTACTAAGGTAGAAAAGTGTGATATAGCCTCTAATTTCACCACAACTGTGTTAGTTCAAGTCAGTTTTCCTAAAGTCTCATTTTATCAGTAAAACGAGGGTAATTATATTTACTAACCTCACATAGGGCCGTGAGGCTTTATTCAAGTTTGTAAAGAGCTTTAATATCCTCAGGTGGAAGCAATTAAGGAAGTGAACAAACATTCTTTGACAATCTGTAACTACAAAGAGAAATTTAGATGCTTCTAATGAGTACCATTCTTTAGAAATAGGGTCTTCCTATAAGTCCCTGCAGGTTGCTGTTCTGCAGTAATTTTAGACCATTAATTTACATTTTTAAACAAATATATCCTATTTCAAGTAGTCTACTTTCAACAAACACCATAACAAGAAAGGAAGCCTGACATTAAGGCGAGTGGAATAAGCTGCTTCTGCTACAAGGTGTTGAAGCACAGCCACAGATAGTTGCTAAGGTATAGCTCTGTACTGCAAACTCCCAGACAGTTCTGCCTTGTGCTTAGCTGCTTGTTAACCTATTTCCTTGGCAATGGTGAGTAGGAGTCCTGATTTTTCTGCTGTTGATGACTGGTATTCTTTCCACTAGTTATATGTGTACCTGTGTGTTTGGGAGAAGCTTTCTATTGCACTTCATTTTGTGCAATCGCTCTTGATATCAAGAAGGTCGGGCATCATGCCAGTGCAAATTTATAGGAAACGGGTGAAAGATGAAGTAGCCTGTTGCACGCAGCTTTGACTCTTCTGTATCTGTATCAATGGTTACAAACAGAGAATTAGCAGATAAGGCTTTACTTCCCAAAACTGTTGTACTAGTCATGTACCACAATTCGTAGATGTTTTTACTAAACCATGGGACATTGTCAGGGTTTTATTCTCTGATAAGAATGAGTCAACAGAACAACTTTGAAAGATGCTGCCTTAGTTTAAAATATTGAATTAAGAGTTAAAAAAAATGGTTTTATGTTCATTTTAAGGGCTAAAACAAGGCTAAAAGTCAGATTTCTACCAGAATAAACTCTGCAAAAGTATGGAACCTCTGTTTTAGCAAGTATAATTTAGTAATTTGGTTGTTTTATTCTTTGAATTCTTCACTAAAATCCCCATTTTATTGTAGAGGGATTGTCATATGCTGACAGCTGGTGTCTGAACATGTCTGAAATAATCTCAGCAATATTTTTATCCCAAATAGTCATGCATAATTGTTAGTGAGGGTGAAATTGTTCTCAGAATTTTCCTAATTATAGCTTTTCCAGTCTCCCAGATGTACTTTAGGGAAGCACAGTGTGTTATCAGGCAAGTTCTTTTGTCCTACTAGTGGAGAAGATTGACCTCCATGGACAACTGCATTTTTTTAAAGGCAATACTAAGAGTATAATGTAATTTATTTCCATTATTTCTCTTTGTGCTTTGTGCTTTTCATGCACGTATACTACACTATATCCTACTGAGCAATATTTCTCTAAACAATATTGTGAAAAAAATCAATGCTTTTGATTTTTACTACTGTTTTTTAAATTTTTTTGTTTAGAGAAAAAATGTTGGGAGATAACAAATTATACTTTATAAAGAGACAGAAAAATTAATTAACATAATAACATGGTCATAATGTAAGCTCACAAACCAAGAGTCAGAACTTGGAGCAAAACATTATAAATTATGATTAAGGCCTTGAATAAGTATGAAAACAAGGTATTATTTACTGTCTTTTTGAGGACTGGCTACAAGTTAAGCATTCTATGATACACGACAGTTTTCACAACTTTGTTTTGAAACTCTTTCAAATATTCTATTTAGTAGTAACATAATTCTCATCATATTGTCAGGTGATAATGTTTCGGTCTATCACTACATTTTTGTTAAAGGCACATAATTTAATTTTGACTGGTCTGCTTTTTATTAATCGCTAGTACTTGAAATGAAATATTTGCCTGAGACTTAAATGGGTCTGTAAAAAAAAAAAATGTTTAATGTTAAATGTTTTCAGGTAGCAATGTCTTGGAAATCGTAATGTGGAAAAAAAGTAATTCACAACTGTTGTTTTAAATCTGTACACTTCTTCTTGAACAACTCAGTTAGAAATAACACAGTTTATCATACCACATTATGGCAATGTTTCAAAATATCACTGTGTGGAGCGAGTTCACATCTGTATTTGCTCACGTTGTGCCCTATAATATCTTAAACTGCATACAGCCATTGAAAGCGACAAAGGATAGGGCCTAAGGTGGTTTATTATTAAGATATAGGGAATGCACCTACAGAAATATCTTAGACTAAAAATTCCCATAGGATCACAGTTTTGCTAATTTTCCAATCAAAATCTGTGACTCAAACTGTTAAAACAGTGGTGGCTGCTTCCTTAGCAGACTAGTGTATTGTAAGGGTGTAACAATAGCAACAACAGTGTAGAAATAACATTAGTATTTCAAAAGAGGTTTATACAAGTTAAAAATATGAAAGCTTGACTGAATTTGGGTCTAAATGAGTGACCAATAGTCAGCATAGAATCATAAATTATTTAGTTTGGAAAAGACCCTTAAGATCATAGGAACTGGAAACACAGTACAGCAGAGAGGAGACAGCTAGGGAATTCCTGGAGTGTGTGGAAGATAACTTCCTGACAGTGTTGGTGAGGGAGCTGACTAGGCAAGGCACACCGCAGGACTTGTTTTTCACAATCAAAGAAGGGCTTGTGGGTAATGGGATGGTTGGAGGCCATTTTGGGCATAGCCATCATGAAGTGGTAGAGTTTTTTTGTTCTCAGAGAAGTAAGGAGGTGGGTCGGCAGAACTGCTGCCTTGGACTTCCAGAGGGCAGACTTTGGCCTGTTTAGGAGTTTGATTGACAGAGTCCTTTGAAGGGCAAAGGAGTCCAGGAAGGCAGTGTCCTGGGTTAAGCTGAGACAGAGTTAACTTTCTTCATAATAGCTAGCAAAAGGCTGTGTTTAGGATTTGTGCTCAGAAGAAAGCTGATAAAAAGTGATGTTTACATGGCTGCCAAGGTCTTTCAGCTTCTCTGTCTGTCCGCAGACCAGAGAAACTGGGAGGGAGCACAGCCCCAGTTACTAGCCCAGGATTTGATCTTAAATTCAGGATTGAGACCCTAAGTAGCCAATAATCTATTCCATAACATACACGTCACGCCCAGTATATAGATGAGGACCCTCCGGAAGTTCAGCCCTTTTTGGTTCCAGATCTCTTTTGCTCCAGGTCATCTTGCTCCAGCTAGTCTCTCTTCCAAGGCCTCCCCCTCCCAACGCTGGTCAGTTCTCGGTCTGGAATGCTCGGACTGTTATCTCTGTTCTTTTAGCGTGGTTTCCGGACTCTCCCTGCTCCAGGATCGTTAGCTGGGAACAGACTGAGCCTTGGTCATCCGGGGGGGGGGGTGGGGCAGTATCACTGTGTATCAATCATTCGTATATTTTTTTGTATACCGTTGTTTTCAATATTTCCTTAAAAGGAATGTGATGGGTATGCCCTTGGCTGAGGGCCAACCCATACACACCCGCTCTCTCAATTTCCTCCCCCACACAAAGATAGGGGAGAGAATTAAAGGGGTAAAAGGAAAAAAAGGACTCGTGGGTTGAGATAAGAACAATTTAATAACTAAACTACAACAATATTGAAATTTTCAGACAACACCAAACTGGGTAGGAGTGTTGATCTACTTCATAACAGAAAGGCTCTACAAAGGGATCTGGACAGGCTGGATTGATGGGCTGAGGCCAATTGTGTGAGGTTTACCAAGGCTCAGTGCCAGGTCCTGCACTTGATCCACAACAACCCCATACAATGCTACAGGCTTGGGGAAGAAAGGCTGGAAAGCTGCCTGGTGGAAAGGGACCTGGGGGTGATGGTCAACAGCCAGCCAAATATGACAGTGTGCTCAGGTGGCCAAGAACACCAGTAGCATCCTGGCTTGTGTCAGAAATAATGTGGCCAGCAGGACTAGGGAAGTGACTGTCCCCCTGTACTGAGAACTGATGAGACCGCATCTCAAATACTGCGTTCAGTTTTGGGCCTCTCACTACAGGCAAACACTGAGGTGCTGGAGCCTTTCCAAAGAAGAGCAATGAAGCTGGTGACAGGTCTAGAGTAGAAGTCTTATGAGGAGCTGCTGAGGGAACTGGGGTTGTTTAGTCTGGAGAAAAGTAGGCTGAGGGGAGACCTTATCACTGTCTACTGGTACCTGAGAGGAGGATTTAATGAGGTGGGTGTTGGTCTTTTCTCCCAAGTAGAAAGTGATAGAATGAGAGGAAACGGCCTCAAGTTGCACGAGGGGAGCTGCCATCTTTATATAATTTACTTTTCTTTAAATAAAATTCTCCTCTCAGAGAAAGAAAAGTCTTCAAATATATCTAAAACTTTCAAAATCAGATAACAAATAAAAGGATTATTTGTTTTAAAAATAATTAGATTTTTCTTTTTATAGAGATATAATTTTCTGAGATTTCGTACAAGGTTTTAGAATACTTCAGGTTGGAGTTGTATTTGTCTGAAATGAGTGTCTGATGATTTGCTTACCAAAACCAATCAAAAACGATCTCATTTAACTTCACCCAATTTCAATAATCATAGATTCGTAGAATGACGGAATGGCTTGGGTTGGAAGGGACCTTAAAGATCATCAAGCTCCAGCGATGGGCAGGGTCACCGCCTACTAGACCAGGTTGCTCAAAGTCTCATTCAACCTGACCTTGAACATCTTCAGGGATGGGGCATCCACAACTTCTCTAGGCAACGTGTTCCAGTGTCTCACCATCCTCACAGGAAAAAATTTCTTCCTAATGTCTAATCTAAATCTGCCCTCTTTCAGATTAAAATCGTTACCCCTCATCCTATTTCTGCACTTCCTGATAAAAAGTCCCTCCCCATCTTTCTTGTAGGCCCCCTTGAAGTACTGGAATGTTGCTATAAGGTCCCCCCCAAGCCTTCTCTTCTCCAGGCTGAACAACCCCAACTCTCTCAGGCTGTCCTTGTATGGGAGGTGCTCCAGCCCTCTGATCATCTTTGTGGCCCTCCTATGGACCTGCTCCAACAGGTCCATGTTTTTTCTTTGCTGAGGACTCCAGAGCTGGATGCAGTACTCCAGCTGGGGTCTCACGAGAGTGGAGCATAGGGGCAGTATCACCTCCTTCAGCCTGCTGGTCACGCTTGTTTCAATGCAGCCCAGGACACAGTTGGCTTTTTGGGCCGTGAGCGTACGTTGCTGGATCATGTTAACCTTCTCAGCAACAAACACCCCCAAATCCTTCTCTTCAGGGCTGTACTCCATCCATTCTCCACTCAGCCTGTATTTGTGCTTATTTCAATTATGATCAAATGCAAAATGAAGATGAGATGGGAAGATCTGCACAGTAGCAGAGAAGTGACAAAACAAAGTCATCAAGAAGGTGTGGAAGGAGGCAGGTTTTTCCTGTCTTATGCAACTTTCTTCTTCACTGTGAATACACTTCTGATGTTACCTCAGCGCAAATATCATAAATAAAATTATACAATTCCCATACAGTTCCACAGGTCTAATTCCCATACTTCCTTTCTTTTGGACACGATAACAAAGCACGGCACTGAAAGATATATTCTCCACTACTCTCCAATGATACTGTTGGAGTATTTATGTAACACATCAGCCTTCACATGCACTGTGTTGCCAATAAGGTAACTGAACAGATTATATTAATTGTGGGTAGAATATAGGAAGCAGAGGAATAGTAGGAATGAACACACTATTCAATTAACAGGTGGCAAAGATATGCAAACTAACCTGAACATTCCTGCATAATTTACAAAAGTGACTCTATCAACATTTGTTCACCCCCCACCTGCCCTGCTCCCTGTATTTTTTCCTCAAAGCTGTCCCAACTTAGTTTTTTTTCTCGTGTTCCCCTGTGAAAGCTTATGTCTGCCATGGATTTTACAGCACAGACTGAGAGAAAGAAAAATTACTAGTGAGAATCACAGGAGCCAATGAAGTAGCTTCACCCTGCAGGGTTCTGGAAGTTCTTAATTTAAACTATGAATCACTTTGCCACAACTGAAAGAGAGAGACTCCTAAAGTGGCATCCTTTGGGGGTAATTCTGCCTTTAGTTCTGCACTGTATAATTCAGACATTTGGAACAAGTTAAGCATGTGAATTGCTGATGGTGGTGACTGCACTTAAAATGATTGTTGATTATTCTGTCAGACTAAAGGAAGCATGCTTTTCTACCTTAAAGTCTTCATTTTAATGGTAAACCCCCTTTAAAAGTGATGAAATCTGATGTCCCAAATTAGCATAGCCTGGATTTTGGCTGGGTTTTTTTCCTCTTCTTTTCCCCCCACTGTTTGCAAAGGTCAATATGGAGAGAATGTTGCAAGTAGAAATTTCAAGTGACTTCAGAAAGAATAACTCATATTCTTGAACCTCTTTAGAGGAGTAGCCAACAGGGATGTTTGATGAAATTAGTTCTACCCTTTGTACACAACACTTCAGAGATAAAAATTGTGTACTGTAGTACCTGGGGATGTCTTATGTATACCTGACAACACTGGGTGAATGATTGCTAATAATGAGTTAAATAAGGTCAGTGCAGAAGGTGATGAGAGAATGACCTCCTATCGTGCCATCCTTCAGTGAGATACTAATGCCTCTCAGAATGTGCAAGGGTAGCAACATCAATGCTTGTCAAATAAAGGAACTCAGGATCTCTCAGGCTACTGGGCACATATGTATCAGGATTCAGCCTTAGGTTTGTGTCAGACCTAGAGCCTCTTTTTCAACTGAATCAGGACTGCAGATAGCATGAAGGTTTAATATCTGGTGTTGTATGTTTCTAGCCTTTCTTAAAAAAATGAAATTCATCCTAATGAAATTATTTTTTATTACTCAAGTTTGACTTTTATAAATACCTAACTAAATAGAGTTCATTTTAAAATTAAATTTTCTGAATCTACATGTCAATGTGTGCGGACCAAATTTTCCAAGCCCTCCTATATCCCTGAAGGTCACAATCTCAATATTTCTTTGCTTAAGGTTATGGTTGAAAAGCTAGTGGCAAAATAGAAAATTTAGATGCATTGACAGATTCTACATGAGAATAAAATCAGTTGGAAAGAAAGGTGCTTTGTTTAATTATCTTCTTCTACAAGCACAGTGAATATTTTCTCTATTTTTTTAATACACATGTCATTATGGGAACTTTTTAATTCCCTCAAAAATAATAATAAAAAAAAAGTAATAATGTCAGAAAATTCAAAAATAAAAAAAATCCATGGAGAAATCAAAGCTTAATGAATAATATCTGTAACTAAATCTTTTGACAGTACTTAAATTTCTTAAGGCAATGACATTTAAAGACAATAGTGTTTTCTCCCTTATTTCTCATTCCCATAAAAAATATTTTACTAAATATATACTTTGCCTGTAAAGGTAATAAGTTTACGTTGCACAATTCACAAACTACTTTTTCTTTTCCAAAATACAGGAAGATTTTTTTTTTTCTTTATTTTTCCACAAGGATCGTTGTAAATGTATGATAAACAGTCTGGTTTTTTGTAAATATAGTTACAGTCATTGTCAAAATAACATATTGCCATGCCAAAATCTTTAGTAGGCATTGTCTTATACAAGTGTTATTATTTATTTAAAAAGAAAAAATAGCCCCCTGAAGCAAAAGTGTTGACACTAAACTACGGAAATATTTGCAACAGATTTATGAAAAGCTCTCTAACACAAGTTTTTGTGTCTTAAAGAGACTATATTTCATGAAAGAAATTACTTAACAGGGTTGTTTTGAATTTTCATATTCCTTAATAACAAAAAAAAATTGTGAAGGAAATGTTTCTTGTGATAAAGATTCTTCTGTCATATTTGCAAGAAAATGACTTTTTATGACTAATTAATTTACTCAATTAATTCAAATAATTTTTTTTTTGAGAGATAAACACTGATGTTCAAAAATGAGATGTACTTTCATTGTACATCACTGGACACTGTAGCGTACATTTAGGTAAGTATCTTGCAAGGTGTCATGAAGTGACAGATAAAATTGGATAAATTTTTAGCAAAGACATGTCATGAAGCTAGTCATGTATGACTGCTACAACATAAGACATGAAAAAGCATTCAATTGTTACAAGAGTGTATAATTCCTATTTTGTATTCCAGTATCTTTATTTGGAGTCCTTCTTAAGAAGAGTTTTGCAGTACAAAAATTATGTGTTTCCTTTTAGCTGAACATAATTATGAAAATATTTAAAATATTTGCAATACTAAAACTGTCTCCCTTGTGGAATCTGCTGTCTTATAACTTGACATCGGACTTGAATAACCTTAGAGATAATATATGACTCCTGGAATGAGCTCCAGAGAAGTTTCACTATTTTTAGAAAACAGTGCTGGAAATTTAGCTGATGAGGGCTGGAATGCCTCCCTTATGAGGACAGACTGAAAGAGTTGGGGTTTTTCAGCCTGGAGAAGAGAAGGCTTGGGGGGGACCTTTATAGCAGCCTTCCAGTACCTGAAGGGGGCCTACAGGAAAGCTGGGGAGGGACTTTTTACAAGGGCATGTAGTGACAGGACAAGGTGTAATGGATTTAAAGTGGAAGAGGGCAGATTTAAATTAAATATCAGGAAGAATTCTTTTCCTGTGAGGGTGGTGAGACACTGGAACAGGTTGCCCAGAGAAGTTGTGGATGCCCCATCCCTGAAGGTGTTCAAGGCCAGGTTGGATGGGGCTTTGAGCAACCTGGTCTAGTGGAGGGTGTCCCTGCCCATGGCAGGGGGGGTTGGAACTAGGTGATCTCTGAGATTCCTTCCAACCATAACCATTCTATGATTCTATGATTTACAACCTGTATTAGATGTTTCTGGGTTTATATCTTGTGGACCAAAACATAATTAGAAAATAACAAACATTGTTATTTATATTGTTGCTGCAGCATGTAAGTATCTAACAGAAGTAAATGTCTGGCGTGAGAAGATAATGATTAGTTTGGTAAATTCTAATTAACTTATTCAAATAAAGATCATATTTCTTATCTTTATCCTCCCTGTATATGAGCAATGTCAGATTAAACAATTATCTACTTGTGTAATATACAACTCATATCACAATCTCTAAGTGGTATTTGGATCCAACATGCAGTACTATTAACCTCTAATGAGATGACACTTTAAACCACGTAATGCATTGTACAGTTAAGGAAAAACAAGCAACACACACACACAAAGTGATAACAGGAAAAGCAGTCAGGGTAAAACTGTTCTAAAAAGCTTCTAAGAGAAATAGATACATCACTTAACATCACTGTTTACTGTAATGAGGAAAAATCACCCCCCCAGTGTAACTGGATAAATGGGTTTTTTTAAAATTTATTTTTAAAATGTGGGTATTAACTGTGCAAAGGCAGTAACAAATTAGGCAGAATGCATATTGGTGGAAAAACAAATATACTAACTATAAGTCTAACATACTAAAGGTGGCCTACAAGACTGAATAAATTAGCCTGGTAAAAATAAAACATTTTTTTGTAATATATTATGTTGTTATGGAAAAAAGAGGATATAGAAGAAAATGTGTTTTTAAATAAAATATCTAGTGGTTGTTGTTAAAATAATAACAAAATACACTCAGAACCACTGCCACACTCTCTCCTGACATTACTTCATTAACTTCAAATGGAGCTAGACCAGCAGAGAATTCACTTCTTACAATTTTTATAATGTAAGGTGAGAATTAATCCCTGCAATGCTGGTTACTAGACAGATCAATTTTCAGCTTGTATATTCCTTAAGAAAACGTTACCAAAGATCAGAAGACAAGTACTGAACACAGCTACATAAATTCAGTGTGTAAAATGTAATTATGAATCTCTAGATGTAATTCAATTGAAAACTGAAGTACAATTAATTAGTCACTTTAATTATATTATATCAATCTGAAAGATAAATAATTGTATCTATTTAGGACACTTTACGTTTTCCAGATGGTTTTCCATGGGTTGCATCTAGTAATTTAAATATCACTTGATAAGTTTTTGTTCTGTTGGTCAGTCTTTTTTTAGATATGGCATTAATCTTTCTTCTTTTTCTTTTCCAGTACAGACACAGAATTTTTATGACAGAACTTCAAGCAGTCCTATGGATCAGCAACAAAACTAAGCCCCATATAGTGTACTTTTCTTAGCACAAACCTACCAGCTCCAGAAAAACAAATTATTCTATATGAAACTCATTGGTGTAAGTACTATACAAATTATAAACAAAAAATTATTAATTCATGCCATAGATATCTGCAGTCAATAAACTCTCTGTTACCTGCCCCTATGCTACCTAGGTTAGACTTCCAATATGCCTGTGTGTTCCCTACCTGCTTCCTGTCAAAAGTGTTTTCTGACTCACATGGGCAGGGACATCCTTCTAAGCCTTCAGGAGTCCCATCTGACAGCTATTGTTTAAAATCTAACAAAGTTATCAGAATACTGATTTCACTGAAATGGAACTGATTCATTTGGCTCAATTCAGTTATATAAATATAGTAACTAGTGGCATGTGAGATCCCCTTGGTTGTCCGATCTGGCTTCTAGTTGCCCTTCTAGAATGATACAGATCTCCCTAAGGTTGTGAAAAAAAAATGAGATGTCTCTGGTGATCTACCACATCTCAAATGATACCAGATATCTATTTATAAACAACTAAATCATGCTCATTATGACATCATAGTTCATATACTTGTATGTGTAATTAAATCTTTGACTCTGGTCCTGCCTGCCTTGGTTTAATAGCCCTTGCTACCCTATTCCAAAAAGGTGCTAATAGACCGTGAGTTTTCATAACTAAGTGCTCTCCATATCTTCCTG